>NC_134487.1:187603657-187726157 GCF_040206685.1 Ascaphus truei
TCCCCAGTCATCCACAGGCTTCTCCCCGTTTGAACTATTGTATGGCCGACATCCAAGGGGCTTACTGGATATAGCCAAAGAAACTTGGGAACACGAGGTTACCCCTTACAGAAGTGTAATAGAGCATGTTGCCCAAATGCAGGACCGCATTGCTGCAGTCCTACCCATAGTGAGGGAACACATGGAGAAAGCTCAAGAAGCACAAAGGAATACGTATAATAAGGGTGCTAGGGTCAGAATTTTTTTTCCAGGTGATAGGGTACTAGTTCTGGTTCCCACCGTGGAGAGTAAATTCCTTGCTAAATGGCATGGGCCATATGAGGTCTTGGAAAGAGTGGGAGAAGTAAATTATAGGGTAAGGCAGCCAGGTAGGAGGAAACTTGAGCAAATTTACCATATAAACCTACTCAAGCCCTGGAAAGATAGAGAGGTCTTGTTAACCCTAGTACCCCCAGGTCCGTCAGAGAATCAAGAAACTGACCCAGAGGTTAGCATAGCTGAAACACTGTCCGTGCATCAGAAACGAGAGGTCCAGAGTTTAGTGAGAAGGAACAAAGAAATCTTCTCTACACAGCCAGGTAAAACTAACGTAATTAAACATGACATAGTCTCTGAACCGGGGGTCCGAGTTAACCTTAAACCGTACCGAATCCCAGAGGCCAAGAGAGAGGCTATAAGTTTAGAGGTTAAAAAAATGCTAAAACTAGGCGTAATTGAGGAATCCCAAAGTGGGTGGAACAGCCCTATAGTTTTAGTCCCAAAGCCAGACGGTACAACAAGGTTTTGTAATGACTACCGGAAACTAAACGCGGTGTCAAAATTTGATACTTATCCTATGCCCAGGGTGGATGAACTTGTAGAGAGACTGGGCAAAGCCCGATATCTCACAACCCTAGACCTAACAAAAGGGTACTGGCAGGTTCCCCTCACAGAAAGGGCAAAAGAAAAAACAGCCTTCTCAACCCCAGACGGCCTCTTTCAATATAAGGTGCTGCCTTTTGGCTTACATGGAGCTCCCGCCACATTCCAAAGAATGATGGATAAAATTTTAAAACCACATGTTCGGTACGCTGCCGCCTACCTGGATGATGTGGTAATCCATAGTGAAGATTGGCAGTCCCACCTTCCAAAGGTCCAAGCTGTGCTCGACGCAGTTCGGTCTGCTGGACTAACTGCTAACCCCGCTAAATGCACTATTGGTCTGGAGGAGGCCAAGTATCTGGGGTATTCTATTGGTAGAGGGTTACTCAAACCACAAACACTCAAAGTAGAGGCGATACAAAATTGGCCAAGGCCAGTCACAAAAAAACAAGTAAGGACCTTTTTGGGGTTAATTGGCTACTATAGGAGGTTTATTCCCAATTTTGCAACTAAGGCAACCCCACTAACCGACCTCACAAAAGCAAGAGGACCGCTAATGGTAAAGTGGTCCCCCGAAGCCGAACAGGCCTTTAGAAGCCTGAAAGAAGCTCTCTGTGCCCAACCAGTGTTGGTCACACCTGACTTCTCCAAAGAGTTCGTAGTCCAAACCGACGCATCTGAGGTAGGGCTGGGGGCGGTACTCTCCCAGGAGTCTCAAGGGGAGGAGCACCCCATCCTTTATTTAAGTAGGAAACTAAATCCCCAGGAGAAAAATTACTCCATAGTCGAGAAAGAGTGTCTCGCAATAAAGTAGGCTGTAGAGACACTCAAGTATTATCTGTTGGGGAGAAAGTTCCGATTGGTCACAGATCATGCACCCCTTACCTGGATGTGTCAAAATAGGGAGAAGAACGCTAGGGTGACCAGGTGGTTCCTAAGCCTACAGCCCTTTAAATTTTCTGTGGAACACAGGTCGGGGCACAAACATGGCAATGCCGACGGGGCAGCTAGGGGAAGCAGACGGTGGTTAGTGGATGAAAGTCTCTGTACTCCGCGTCCGGATAGAGGGATTCCACAGCACCTCCGGTTCCTCTCAGATTGCTGCAGGCTATGGTTCCAAGTAGAAGAGCTACGCGTTTCGCCCTGAACAGGGCTTCCTCAGGCTCGTATAAAGTGAGGAAGCCCTGTTCAGGGCGAAACGCGTAGCTCTTCTACTTGGAACCATAGCCTGCAGCAATCTGAGAGGAATCGGAGGTGCTGTGGAATCCCTCTATCCGGACGCAGAGTACAGAGACTTTCATCCACTAACCACCGTCTGCTTCCCCTAGCTGCCCCTTTTTTAATCCACCCAGAAGCATTAGATGCTCCTCGGTTTCAATTTTTAATTTTTATTTCATTATATATGTACCTGTTCACTAGTGTATGCTAGTTTGTCTCAAATAAAATTCATTACCCCTGTGCTTAGTGTCCTATCAGTGCCTCACTATCGGGACCTAGCCCCTAGGGGCCTTTCCATCACCCTTTGGAGCCTCCAAGATACCATTATCAGTGTGTACTCACACTGGCCCGTGTGAGTATTTTGATTTATTGATACATCCTCCCCTTACCATCCCTCTGTCTTTGTCCTGTAAGGGACCTTTGAACTGTAGACCTGTGAACTGCACGGGTGCTTGCAAGATACCAGTATAAGTCAGCACTCACATTAGGCCGTGTGAGTGAATAATAATCATCTTATACCGATACACCTGATGATACTGCCTCATTGCCCCCCTTCGAATTGATATTTGTATGCGTATGTGTCTAACTACTTTCTCACCTATGTTTACACCCATATGAGAGGAGAACCAGTGTGAGGATTCGTCCAACGACAAACATCAAGACCACAGCAAGAAGAAGGGACAGAAAGAGAAGACCATAACGAAACAGGAAGGATCATCCAGAAGGAAGATAAGACTGCAAAAGAAACCTTGACGGGATACAACTTACACAAGGCCGTGTAAGTTTTCATTTTATTGATTCATTTTTCATACATGTTACATCCATAGACTCGGTTCACCCACCTAAGTCTTAACCCACCTCTTAGGAGCACAAACCTCCTTCTGAGGACACTCTAAGGGTGTCAGGACGCCACTGAACATCATAGGGAGATAACACAATCATACTCCACCATTCCTTACGCTGTGCTCCCCCATCCCTTCACACATTCCATACACTAAGGGTTTTGGATAGACCCTAGTGGGGTAGTTTGAGTCACAGTAGGACATCACCATCAAAGCTGTTACAATACACACCAACCATTTAAGACATTTAAGATATCCTAATCCTACACCAACCACGGTCAGAGTCAGCGCCCGGGAAATACACCACAAATGGTAGAATAAAGCTGGCTGCAGCAGTATATTAACACATCCTGTTTGTTCTTTGTGTTGTAGATATTTAACCCAGGAATTTTATTTCTGAGTTTATTAGCAAGGTACCTATCTGCCTTGTTACCCTTCTCATAGAAGATCTGGTTAGTCCAGCGCCTTGCTATCTCAGTGTCCTCAAGCAATATATTCTTAAGTTCAATTCTATCTTTGTCTATTTGACCCCTGACTTCATCTGAAGGGTTTTGTTGAAACACCTCTTCATTTTCCCTGATGTTGTCATTTAGTCTGTTTATTTTCCTACTTTTTTCATTTTTTCTATGTGAGGCAATTGTGACAGTGAAGGGATAACCAGGCTCAATAATAAAGGTTAAGCCCACTTGGTTACCCCTGATCCGTGTTTGGGGGTCCTAGAGTGTCAGCTCTATGCTGTCGCACATGCATTACTGTGACTGTGTGGAAATTATGCAACAATAAATAATTTTTGTGTGTTTGCCTTTCCAGGAGTGTTAGCAAGCAGAGATTTCTAGGCTAGGAGTTTTTGGGTGGATTTTGCCGAGAAAGTCCTTTCATATTGTGGCTACTGTATGTAGCGGGGTCCCTGATTTACGGGAAACCCCAAAGATTTAACCGACAATCAGGTGAGATTCTCGGATACATTGAAGCACAGTGCGCCGGTCAAAATCCTACCCTGAGAACGTTCTTGCGACTCATCGCCAGGAGTTCCTGCTTCAGCCCAGACAAGAAAGTTAAAAAGGGCATAGGGGATCAAGGTATCCCCAGAATGGTACCGGAGTCCCTAGCATAAGGGGGATGCCCAGTTCATGCCCAAGTCACCCTTACTCTGGTCTAGGTCAGGGGGTGCTCCAGCTATGTGATAAAGCTGTGAGGGTTTTATTTGTGTGCCAAATGTAAAGTCAGGTTTCTACAGTGTGGCTGGGATAAGGCTAGTAAGAGTGGAGTGTATATCTCCGTATTCTATCCCTGACACCAGAAAGGGGGACTTAGACATTTTTAGCAAAAGATACCGTGTAAATGTATATTTTATTAAAGGGTTATATTTAATAGGTATATATGCTTGTAACTTGTATATGAACTGTGGGATTTCCAAATCTCGGGTTCCGAGAGACCAGCTGGCCACCGGGCTTGGTGCCACTATGTCTGCTCAGGTCCCGAACATGAAAGCCTCTGGGATGTCAAGATGTTAGAACAGGTGGGGTGCTGGAGTTACACTCAAGTGCCCACGTCCTGGGATAACAGAGGACTATCCAGCACCATTTGCCCAGCTCCAGACATTGAGGAGCCTGGACCAGCAGGAGGTTCAATATGCTAAGAGGCAGAGGTGCCAGGTTGGCACATGCCCATTAGCAGAATTGGAATCGGTGACCGCCCGGCTTCAGAATACCAGAAAATCGGTGATAGGCTGGCAGAGAAATTCCCACGTGCTGATTGGCTGTAGTGTTTGGTGAATGGGACTCCAAAACCTATAAGAAACTTAGCAGCCAATCAGGATAGCAGATTCTGAGTGCCAAAACAATAGCGGCAAATTTAAGATAACAAAAATATGCTCTGAGAGAAATAGACGCGAGCTGGCTTCAGAGATTTTTAAGGCAAGACTTTTTCTAAGTCCCGCTTTTCAGGCACCAAGTTTTGAAAACGGAACGTAGCAGTCGCGGCTGTAACTGCATGCCAAATTGAGATCCAGGACGTTTGTGAGGACCTCCCGGTCATTGGAAAGGGTTTTTACAGACCTCATTTTTTAGCCATTTGGACTTGGAAAGTTTAGTTTGTTAGCCCAGATCCCCCAGTAAGTGTGTTTTCTATTGCATATTGTGATCAATTGTGTGTATGTCTTTTCCTGGAATAAATTACAATTTATTTTACATACTTGATTTACTCAATCATATGATCCCGGTATAAAAGGTGTTCATTTGCCTGATCTCCCGTGACAGTGATGCTGACTATTCTACCTCTTAAAGTGGCTTTATGAGCGGCCCATAGAGTATCGCTTACTTGTCCATTGTCATTTAATGAAAAATACTCTCATAGAGCTCTTTGATCCCCTATGACACTCTCATAGTGTCAAAGGCTTCATTAATGAAGGTTTCTTGGTCTTCATTAGGGGCGTATAGGAACGCCATAGTTAATTCTGCTAAACCTAGTTTACCAGTGATAATTAGCATTCTGCTTACCTTGGCTCTCTAATCTTTTGATTGCGAAGGGGACATTGGTTTAATCAAGATGACTACGTCTGCCTTTTTTGTTTTTCGCTGGTGAATGATAGATTTGTTGAATTTTTTTTATCTCTTAGCCTAATCATATATATATATATATATATATATATATATATATATATATATATATATATATATATATATATATATCTCCAATTATTAAGGTTATGGTGGGTAAAAAAAGTGACAAAAACCCTCCACAGTAAAGCATAAAGCAACTGTAAATATTACTGTATGTTCGTTTGCATGTCTTAGACAGGTCTGCAACCCTGCCTCTCCCCATTATCGCCCAGCACACAGCGTTTCCACTGCAGCAAGGGATTCTGGGAAATGACATGCAAATGAGCACACAGTGCCACCTTTTGTCTCAAGCTCGTATTACACAAGCAAATCCTCAAGCCAATGCATACTGTTTTAAACACAGCTTTAAGACAGAGGCTGGGATGAGATGCAAAGCCAGTAAACCCACTCACAGACATGTTTCAACCTTGATGGGAATTTCCAACCTCACACTGATGATACCCATCAAGGTTGAAACATGTCTGTCAGTGGGTTTACAGGGGAGAGACAGGGTTGCAGACCTGTCTAAGACATGCAAACGAACATACAGTAATATTTACAGTTGATATATATATATATATATATATATATATATATATATATATATATATATATATATATATATATATATATCTCCTTGCCTGGCTTTTAGGTCCCTGAACATGAGCCTCTTTTTCATGGGCTAGTTTAGGCCTTTAACGTTCTGGGTGATTACTTTTAGATAACTAGACATTTCTTTGGTTAAAATGCTTTAAAGACGATTTCTCCATGTCTGCCTTTTAGGGCTATTATCTTTTTGAGAGCTCCATTGTGTCGGAGAGCATACCCTTCCCTGCGTTGTAGTTTTTCTGGTCTGAATGAGTGTGGGTGGATTCCAGTTAGGATGGGGTGGAAAAACAGTAGGGGATAAACAAAAGTAATAGTGGGGTTGTTAACTCATTAACTTAGGCCTTTGACTCTGCCTATGGGTATTTAGGGTCATGCAGAGTCTAAGAAAAAGTGTGTGTAGGGTGCATTGTGGTACTTCCACTTTGGTGGGTTTCTGTCGTCCACATTTGCCGACTTTACCCATCTACATATAGGTTATTATATGCGGCAAACATCGCAATGTTCGAGGGGGCTGTCAGAATTTATACCTCGTATGAGAGTACAATGGTAACTAACCAGGTCCTGGATGAACACTTCCGTGAATGCACGGGTTGTTCCCCACATTTCCTCCTTGCGGACCCTCTTCATCTGACTGTCGATGCGGAGATCTTGCACCTCTGATGACCAGACGTTTGCTGCATAGTGGTAACATGTCCCTAACATGTACTGCCTAATATTTTCAATCTAAGTGTACGTGCAAAACGTACCTACCTGTGATGAGCCAAATTAATCACTTTTAATACACGAGTTGTGCAATGTTTTTTGTTCTTCCATTTTCAGTGATTTTGAGATGCTGGGCCATCTTTAGTAAATAGCTGCAGCCTCGTGTGATACCAACAGGAGAGGTTTTTATTCTTTCCTTTATCACAGCATTTAAATGACACCTTTTTCACATTGTATTCACATTGAATATTATTGTTATATAAATTGTAACACTCCTAGGTTTCTAGTGGAGTTTTGTGGGTTATTAACACTGTTTTCTCACTTGCACATTATATGTTGATTATATATATAGTGTCACTTATATTCACCTAGTTTAGTGCGCATTTATTTTCTTTTTTCATATCCAATGTGATTTATTGATTTTGCTCTTTTTACTTTTCACTAGCAAGTTATTTTTTATTATACCTAATTTTTGTTTTTTTCTTATATTAAATAATTTGAGACCATCCGTTTTTGTCCAATAATTCAATTGAGACTGGGAAGTTTATAAGCTCCAGTAAGCTAAGGATCTATACTTATCCGTGGGAGAATTGGAAGAAGAAGATAGGATTAATAAAGATCCTTAAGAATAACATCTTTAAAAGTGTTCCCGATCCTCTATGTTGGATAAATGTCTGAATATCCTCATAATTGTATTAGTGCAATCTAAGCATCTTATTCTCAATTTTACAGACATACTACTCTATGTTTGTTTCTCCCCCCCTTCCCTTTCTTTCTCTTTTCGTGTGCGCCTAGGTCAATTTCTACAAGGGGATATATATGGTTACCGCTAGATCACATGTGTTCAATATGTAAACAATGCTTGTCGGATGGCTGCCTCTGACAGTAGTGAGTTATGAATGTGGAAGTGCTCCCCACCTGTATGCACTATAATTTAACAGGTATACTGCAGCACCATAGACCCAGCAAGGAATGACAGTAGTTGTTAAACAAATTGTAGTGGCCACAGAGGACCAATAAAGGAAATCAAATGCCCATATACAAGCCGTGCTCTTGAGTGAGTCTGCTGCAGACAGTCTCCTGCAATAATCACCACTTCACCAGCGTCACATAGCACTATGACTCAAGACGACGGATAAGGGGTAACCAAGTGGACTTAACCTTTATTATTGAGCCTGTTTTCCCCCTCACCGTGACACACCCCCCCTCAAGATGAAGGCTTTGTTGCAAGCACCCCATCCGGAGGTTTAACTAGCTTGTCACCTCTTGAGGCTCTTAGCTCACTGGGACTGTCCTGGCGTGAAAGTCCGTCCGCATTTCCATGTTCGCTGCTTTTATTGTGCTGGATAGAAAAGTCAAATTCTTGCAGGGCAAGACACCAACGAAGCAGTTTGCCATTTTTCCCGGACCCCCTTTGTAGCCAGCTCAGAGGATTGTGATCAGTGATTACCGTAAAGGTCCGGTCATACAAATAGGGCTGAAGTTTGCTTAAAGCCCACACAATAGCCAAAAATTGATTTTCATTGGTGGAATAAGCCACTTCCCTGGGCAGCAGTTTCCTGCTCACGTAGACCACAGGATGCTCCCCTCCATCCTCCCCTACTTGGCTTAGTACAGTGCCGATACCGTAGTTGGAGGCATCGGTCTGTATCAATAACTTTTTTGAGTAATCTGGAGCCGCCAGGATAGGAGCACTAGCCAGTGCTGTCTTTAGTGCCTGAAACGCTGTTTCACAGGCAGGATACCAGGCTACCAGAACTGGGAGTTGCAGCACTTCAGCCATACCCACTAGACACTTGGTAGGTTTCAGTGTCAGCCCTGCTTCCCTGATTCTGTTTAGCACCGAAGCTACTTGCACTAAAAGTGAGTCCCATGAATTACTGAACACAGCAATGTCATCCCGATATGCCCTTGCAAACCCTTGCAACCCCTCTAGTAACCTATTGACCAGGCATTGGAAGGTAGCCGGACATTCTTCATCCCGAATTGCATCACCAAAAACTCATAGAGGCCATTGGAGTAATGAATACTGACTTCTCCTTAGCCTCCAGGGTCAAGGGAATCTGCCAATACCCTTTGAACAGGTCCATAGTGGTCAGATACTTTGACCCTGTGAGCTCATCTAACAGCTCGTCCATGCAGGACATGGGATAAGCATCTGACACCATTTCCGCATTGATCTGCTGGTAGTCGACACTTTTTAGGCACTAGGACTACTAGGGCAAGCCCAAGAGCTCTGGGATGGTACAATTACCCCTAGGGCCAGCATATCTTCCACTTCCCTCTCTATGCTACCCTTTACCTATGCTGATACTCTTTAGGCATGCTTATGCAGAGGTCTCAGATCATGGTGAGCATGGGCGATCTGTGTTCTGCCTGGCTTGTCCGTGAACAGAACCCTATGCTGCTCTAACATAGCCTTTTCTTGTACCTTTTGCTGTACACTGAGCTGGGACCCTATCTCAACCTGTTCTTCTGTGCCCCCCTGCCTAGATTCACCTAGGAGGTCAGGCAGAGCATTGCTCGCCAGGTCCCCCATCAGTGGGCTAAAAATAGCTAGCACTGATGCCACACTCTGTTTAAAATATTCCTTAACAAAACACAGAACCCCAGCAAGCTCTTTTTGGGAACCCCTGTGCCCCCACAATATATATATATGTATGTGTCAAAATGGAGTGCTATGGAGCGTATATACCTCTATTAGGATTCTCTTTACCTCTATTAGGAGGGAGAAAGACCACAGTGAGTCTATATCCAGCAGAATGAAAGGACTTGCAAACTAAGGAAGTGGGGAGGGGCGGGCTTAAAAACTGGGAAGGAGGAGCCATTAACCTCCAACAGCTGAAACAGCTGAGAATGGGTTAATATACCTCTATTAGTATTTTATCTGGTAGTGTTAGGTCTTGCGAACAGGTGTCTGCCTTGTCGTGGCTCGCAAGCTTACAACGCTTTGGCCAAAGGGTTAAACTAAATGACCCTATTTCAAGAGAATATACAGTATAAGTATTTTACTGTGTATTTCTGTCATGTTGGATGTAGCATTGGGCTTCTCTGTCGTCTATTGTATACATATGCCACGCTCAATAGCACTCCATTTTGACACATACATACAGTTAGGTCCGGAAAAAATTGGACACTGACACAATTTTCTTAATTTTGGCTCTGTACGCCACCACAATGGATTTGAAATGAAACAACTGAGATGCAATAGAAGTGCAGACTTTCAGCTTTAATTCAAGGGGTTGAACAAAAATATTGTATGAAACGTTTCGGAATTGCAAACATTTTCATACACAGTCCCCTTATTTCAGGGGCTCAAATGTAATTGGACAAATTTACACAATCATAAATAAAATGTTAATTTTTAATACTTTGTCGAGAATCCTTTGAAGGCAATGACTGCTTGAAGTCTGGAACGCATGGACATCACTAAACGCTGGGTTTCCTCCTTTGTGATGCTTTGCCAGGACCTTACTGCAGCTGTCTTCAGTTGTTGTTTGTTCGTGGGTCTTTCTGCCTTAAGTTTTGTCTTCAGCAAGTGAAATGCATGCTCTATCGGGTTGAGATCAGGTGATTGACTCGGCCATTGCAGAATATTCCACTTCTTTGCCTTAGAAAAACTCCTGGGTTGCTTTCGCAGTATGTTTTGGGTCATTGTCCATCTGTAAAGTGAAGCGCCGTCCAATCAACTTCGCTGAATTTTAGCTGAGTCTGAGCAGACAATATATCCCTATACACTTCAGAATTCATCCGGCTGCTTCTGTCTTCTGTCACATCATACAGAACACCTACAAGTTCATATTGAACCCCCAAAATACCCACAACATATATATACTGCTGCGGCACATCCTATTCTAACTTTTGCCCGTCTTGTCCCACGGGTCTTTTCGGGCTGGCGCCGAACATGGCCGTGCGCC
This sequence comes from Ascaphus truei, assembly GCF_040206685.1. Classification (NCBI taxonomy): domain Eukaryota; kingdom Metazoa; phylum Chordata; class Amphibia; order Anura; family Ascaphidae; genus Ascaphus; species Ascaphus truei. The sequence continues at coordinate 187,614,407 of NC_134487.1, forward strand.
AGCCCATCCTAGCCGCATCTTCCCCTCCCCCTTCCCTTCCCCTCGTGACCCACTGGCTGTTCCTGCCCGCTCCACGCTCCCAAAAATAAAATACCCCCTTACCTGCATCCTCCTTCGGGGATGCCTGGTGTCTTCGGGATGCCTGGCATCTTCGGGGATGCCAGGCGTCCTTTGGATGCCTGGCGCACGTGACCGGCGCCCGGCTGACGCACGGAGCGCCGGGAAAAAAAAAAAAGTAAGCCGCGTCTGCCCGCACATTGCAGTGGCGGCCGAGTTAGAATAAACTCTGCCGCCACTGTAAGCATATAAATTTCACAGAGGAGTGCTACTGAGCATGGCGATAAATATATTTAAAACCAAAGACATAACATAAAACACAGACAAAGCTCAGTGCACATCCAGAAAAACTTATATACGGTACAGTGCCTAAATATCTAATAAATAACATGGTCTTTTAGTTTAACATTTTGGCCAAATTGTTGTAAGCCCTTGAGCCAACTGCACGGCAGACCACGTTTCAAGGGTCCCTACACTAATATACACTGGCGACACACTTTATTCGAGCTCGGCTAGTCCCACGAATTCGGGTATACCCGGGTGTATTGAGGTTTGTGACTGTTTTCTGCCCGAGTGCATTGAGGTATTTTCCGGCAGGGATTGAAGCATTTTATTCCCGTTGGCTGCAATACTGCACAGTACATATATATATACTGCATTACAATTCATGAATTTATGCCATCTGGTAGACACGCGAAGCATTGCAGCCTATTAAATCCTAATCATTATCATTTAACAGATCAGCCGCCCATCAGCCAGGCATGAACCCAGGCTGGGAAGGCAAATGCAACGGGGCTTGTCAGAGGTGAGGAGCGGCGCATTCCAGGTATCTGCCAGGTACATACCGGGTATTTGCTCGAATAAAGTGTGTCGGTGCAGTAGATTCTTAATAACCTGTACATTGCCAGGAAGAATAATTTATAATAAATCTGTCAATATTAGTTGCAAAAGTTCTAAGTCTGATTGAAGCTTTTATTAACCTGTACATTACCAGGAAAAGCACTCTGTAATAGATTTGTCACAATCACACTGTAAGCAGGCAAGTTTCCCTTAGAGTGGGAGATGCCATGGAGTGAGCTTTTAACCATTTAAATGTGGGAGGGAGTGAGCTTCAATTAGGTAGGAGGTTGCCACCCTCCAATCAGCTAAGACTAGCTGAACAAGAATGATAAAACATACAGAACACCTACAAGCTCATATTGAACCCCCAAAATACCCACAACATATATATATATAAGCATATAAGTTTCACAGAGGAGTGCTACTGAGCATGGCGATATATATATTTAAAACCAAAGACATAACATAAAACATAGACAAAGCTCAGTGCACATCCAGAAAAACTTATATACGGTACGGTGCCTAAATATACATGTATAAATAACTAATAAATAAAATGGTCTTGTAAACTTGCCTGCTTACAGTGTGATTTTGACAAATCTATTACAGAGTGCTTTTCCTGGTAATGTACAGGTTAATAAAAGCTTCAATCAGACTTAGAACTTTTGCAACTAATATTGACAGATTTATTATAAATCATTCTTCCTGGCAATGCACAGGTTATTAAGAATCTATATTTGTGTAGAGACCCTTGAAACGTGGTCTGCTGTGCAGTTGGCTCAAGGGCTTACAACAATTTGGCCAAAATGTTAAACTAAAAGACCATTTTATTTATTAGTTATTTATACATGTATATTTAGGCACTGTACCGTATATAAGTTTTTCTGGATGTGCACTGAGCTTTGTCTGTGTTTTATGTTATCTCTTTGGTTATAAATATATATATCGCCATGCTCAGTAGCACTCCTCTGTGAAACTTATATGCTTAAATATATGTTGTGGGTATTTTGGGGGTTCAATATGAGCTTGTAGGTGTTCTGTATGTTTTATAATTCTTGTTCAGCTAGTCTTAGCTGATTGGAGGGTGGCAACCTTCTACCTAATTGAAGCTCACTCCCTCCCACATTTAAATGGTTAAAAGCTCGCTCCACGGCATCTCTCACTCTCAGGGGAACTTGCCTGCTTACAGTATGATTGTGACAAATCTATTACAGAGTGCTTTTCCTGGTAATGTAAAGGTTAATAAAAGCTTCAATCAGACTTAGAACTTTTGCAACTAATATTGACAGATTTATTATAAAACATTCTTCCTGGCAATGCACAGGTTATTAAGAATCTATATTAGTGTAGGGACCCTTGAAACGTGGTCTGCCGTGCAGTTGGCTCAAGGGCTTACAACATTTTGGCCAAAATGTTAAACTAAAAGACCATTTTATTTATTAGTTATTTATACATGTATATTTAGGCACTGTACCGTATATAAGTTTTTCTGGATGTGCACTGAGCTTTGTCTGTGTTTTATGTTATGTCTTTGGTTTTAAATATATATTCTGTCACATCATCAATAAACACTAGTGACCCAGTGCCATAGTAATCCATGCATGCCCATGCCATCACACTGCCTCTTCTGTGTTTTACAGATAATGTGGTATGCTTCGGATCATGTGCCGTTCCAACCCTTCTCCATACTTTTTTCTTCCCATCATTCTGGTACAGGTTGATCTAAGTTTCATCTGTCCAAAGAATGCTGTTACAGAACTGGGCTGGCTTTTTTAGATATTGTTTGGCAAAGTGTAATCTAGCCTTTCTATTCTTGAGGCATATGAATTGTTTGCACCTTGTGGTGAACCCTCTGTATTTGCTCTCGTAACGTCTTCTCTTTATGATAGACTTGGATAATGATATGCCTACCTCCTGGAGAGTGTTCTTCACTTGGCTGGATGTTTTGAAATGGTTTTTCTTTACTATAAAAAGGATCATACGATCATCCCCCACTGTTGTCTTCCGTGGACGTCCAGGCCTTTTTGTGTTGCAGAGCTCACCAGTGCGTTCCTTTTTTCTCAGAATGTACCAAACTATTGATTTGGCCACTCCTAATGTTCCTGCTATCTCTTAGATGGATTTTCTTTTTTTTTGCAGCCTAAGGATGCCCTGTTTCACTTGCAATGAGAGCTCCTTTGACCGCATGTTGTGGGTTTACAGCAACAGCTTCCAAATGTGAATGCCACACCTGGAATCAACTCCAGACCTTTTACCTGCTTAATTGATGATGAAATAATGAAGGAATAGCCCACCTGTCCATGAAACCGCTTTTGAGTAAATTGTCCAATTACTTTTGGTCCCTTGAAAAAGAGGGGGCTACATATTAAAGAGATGTAATTCCTAAGCCCTTCCTCCAATTTGGATGTGAATACCCTCAAATTAAAGCTGATAGGCTGCACTTTTAGCCCATATTCATTATTTAACTGTAACTTGAATTTATTTTGGTACACAGCAGAAATAACAAAACTTGTATCAGTGTCCAATTATTTCCGGACCTAACTGTATATATATTTTATGGGGGCACAGGGGTTCCCAAAAAGAGCTTGCTGGGGTTCTGTGTTTTGTTAACCCATTCTCAGCTGTTTCCGCTGTTGGAGGTTAGTGGCTCCTCCTTCCCAGTTTTTAAGCCTGCCCCTCCCCACTTCCCTAGTTTGCAATTCCTTTCATTCTGCTGGATATAGACCCACTGTGGTCTTTCTCCCTACTAATGGAGGTAAATGAGAATTTTAATCCTAATAGAGGTATATTAGTATTTATCTGGTAGTGTTAGGCCTTACGAACAGGTGTCTGACTTGTCGTGGCTAGCAAGCTTACAACGCTTTGGCCAAAGGGTTAAACTAAATGACCCTATTTCAAGAGAATATATAAGTATTTTACTGTGTATTTCTGTCATGTTGGATGTACCATTGGGCTTCTCTGTCGTCTGCTGTTAAATATTCCTTAAGCATATTTAAATGATAAGTACTATTTCTTTCTGTCTCTCCATCTAGCTGTACAACGTAGTTGCACTCATTAATCTTCCTGAAAACCGTGTACGGTCCGGACCAGGCAGCCATTAATTTGTTCTGCCGAGTGGGCTTCAGAACAAGTACTTGCTGTCCTGGGATGAATGATCTGCTATGGGAATTCTGATTATACCAGGTCTTCTGCTTGGTCTGAGCCTCCCTGAGATTAGCCTGTGCCAACCCCATGAGCTTTTCTAGCCGGTCACTGATATCTACCATGTACCGAAGCACAGAAGCATCAGTATTGGTAATCTGCCCTTCCGATCCCTCACGGAATAGGTCCAGCTGTCCCCAGACCCTGTGACCATATAGGAGCTGGAAGGGAGAGAACCCGGTTGATTCTTGCGATACCTCCCGGTATGCAAACAGCAAGTGCTGAAAATTAATCTCCCAATCTTATCCTTCAGCCTCTATAAATGGTCCCATTGAACCACTCACATAACCTGTTGGTCTGGGGGTGGTAAGGGGTCATGAGCTGGTGCTTCACCCCGCATGCATCCCGGAGACACTGTAACAATTTACTCATGAATTGTGACCCTTGATCGGTTAGAATCTCACTAGGGAAACCTACTCTAGTGAAGATAACTAAAAATGCCTTAGCTACTGCCCTAGCATCGATGGTGGAAAGTGCTACAACCTCAGGGTACTGGGTGGCAAAGGCTGTGAGTATGTAACGCTTGCCAGTCCATTTGGGATCATGAGGGGTCCCACTATGTCCACAGCTACCCTCTGGAAGCGTTCCCCGATTACCAGTAATGGGTTCAAGGGTGCCTTCACATGATCACCCGCCTTACCTACTTGCTGGCAGGCATCACAGGTGCGGCAGAACTCTACAACTGCCCCCGATGCCCCGGCCAGTAGTACCACTGCAACAGCCAGGCTCTCGTCTGAGTGACCCCCTGATGCCCTGCTAGTGGTATGGAGTGGGCTACCTGTAACAGCTGCTGCCTATACTTCCTCAGTACCACTAACTGTCATCTACCGGTCCAGACACTCTCTAAACCTGTAGACACCTGCTCTCTATAAAAGAGCTCAGTGCCATGTGTACCGATCTGACCCACTGTCTGAGGCAGAATCGGACGCCCAGAGTCTTATGCCCTCAAAGCTGGGATCAGCTATCACCACATAGCTAAACTGTGCCCCTAATTCTGGTCACCCACCCATAGTCTGTACATCAGGGTGAAGCGGAACAGGTAAAGGGGAATGTAAGTTAGCACACTGTCGCGACTCAGTCTGGCTTACCTGGCTGGTCTACCTCAGAGACCACTAGAACTGTTGGTCCCAAATGCAGGGGGACGGCGGAATCCTCAGGTGCAACTCCTGAACTCTGGCTCCTGGTAATTGCTGCAACAGGAGCCCGTTCTGCAGTAAAAATGCATATAACATACCCCAGGTCATTGCCAAGGAGGACCTCGGCATCTAAACCGAGCAATACCCCCACTTCCCTCATGGCAAGTGTGGCCCACCAATCAAGAAAGACCCGGGCAACCTGGATGAACAGCGTTCCACCATCTGACATGGTCACTTGCATCCCGGTGCCCGGAAGCAAATCCTCTGACCGGACAATATCAGGTTGGACCAGGGTAACTGTTTCACCAGAGTCGAGCAAGCCAGCCTCTTGGCGATCCCAGGTGGTCACCTTGCGCAGATGCTTTTGTCGGACATCGATGGATTGCAGCCACACCTGTGCAATCTGATGTCTTCCGACATTCGTTGCTGGTCCACTGGTGGCAAGTGTAGTTTCCCCCGTCTAAATCCCTCGCTGGGTCGGTTGTACGGCCACACTTGGCTACTCAGTGTGTGTCAGTCGTACCCAGGCGACCGGCCTCGCAACTGGAGAGCGTTGTCCCTGTTGGGGTCCTCCGTACCTCGGGCGGTCTGTACAGTCTGACTTGATGTGACCCGGTTTTGTTCCAATGGTAGCACTTCCATTTGTGTCTGAACTCTGCAGCTTTAAGTGCACTTCCCTCTGTTGCAGTCTTTCTCTTCCACTGAAGGGTGACTCTTGGATCCCTTAGCTGGAGTGGCCATATCCTAGGTAGCCCCTTTCTTTCACAACAATGTCCGGCTGGTGACGAACTCATCAGCCATTTGTGCAGCGTCCACATAAGTCTTTGGCTTGTGATCAAAGACCCATTCACTCACGTTTGAGGGACACTGCTGCAAAAATTGCTCTTTGAAAATCAAGTCCAGAAGTGAGTTGTACTTAGCAGCACCATACCCCTCCACCCACTATGTCCCATGCAAAACCAGGTGGGAGGCAAACAGCATGTAAGACTCCCGGTGGCACTTTTCCTCTGACCGGAACATGCCATGGTAAACTTCTGGGGTGAGGGCATACTGGGAGAGCAGGAGGGCTTTTACATGTCCATAGTCATTGCCATCCTCAGCAGGGATTGCCTATAGGGTCTCTGTCACGGGAGCTTGTGCAGGGTTATAATATACACCAAAATAACTGGGTTGAATTGAATGTGACCGAAATATGATAAAGAAAGGTTATTCCTTCAGGGAAGGTGAACACACAATATGGTACAAATAACACACAGGATATATACACTTACTTATGGATTGGGCAATGAAGTAATCTGGATCGGGATTAGCAATTCATCAAGGCATCAGGTATCAAGTAGAAGTAATCACGCACAACATTCAGCATAGGGTTTACACTCGTTTATATGAGATTTAAACCCTTTACCCTAACATTGGGTGTCAGGTATTGGTTAACAATTACCTGCACCCAATTGCCTTTTGCCAGCTAGTTGGGAAGCACTTTTGTACCTGTCCCCAGGTAACTAGCACATGCGCACAATTCCTCACTCTGGGTTCCATTTTCCTAACCCCACGCTAAAGAATTGGCGTCTCTGAGTCTGCCAGAAGGGGATCTGAACCGGGAAAGTTTGACTTTAAGTGTAATTTACAAAACCTATCATAAACACTCATGTCCTGCTCTTCTCTGCCCTAGAATACTTAATCAGAGTGGGGGGGCCTTTGATCAGGGGTCTTGTTGTAGACATACTGTCGCCCCCTGACCATTAACATACTGGAGGGGCTAGTAGTTTTCACGGGCTTTATGCTAGGCATAAAATACAGTACATTTCCACAAATACATATCGATTAAAATAATCAGTTCGGCTGAGCCGAGCGGGCTACAAATTGCCAGATCCTCATGCCGGAGAGGATTCTACATGGTAGCCAATTTTCAGCTCACTTGGACCCACCGAACCGGAGTTACAGAAATACATTTTAAACCGACATGTTTCAGAAATTGCATTTCTCTTCCATTGAAGTCAATGGCAGAATCACATTTTAAACAGTTACCCATACTCCGTTCTATTGATCGGAGAGGGCGGGAATTTGCCATGCAATCATGCCAGAGCAGTGACTACATGTATTGTATTGTATGTCTTTATTTATATAGCGCCATAAATGTACATAGCGCTTCACAGTAGTAATACATGTGGTTATCAAATAAATAACAGATAATATAAATAACAGATCATGGGAATAAGTGCTTTAGACATAAAAGTAACATTTAGGAAGAGGAGTCCCTGCCCCGAGGAGCTTACAGTCTAATTGGTAGGTAGGGAGAACCTACAGAGACAGTAGGAGGGAGTTCTGGTAAGTGCGTCTGCAGGGGGCCAAGCTTTATGTATCATGTGTTCAGAATATCCACAGTGCTATTCATATGCTTCTTTAAGCAAGTGTGTCTTAAGTTGGGTCTAAAATGTGGATAGAGAGGGTGCTAGTCGGGTACTGAGGGGAAGGGCATTCCAGAGGTGTGGGGCAGTCAGTGAAAAAGGTTTAAGGCGGGAGAGGGCTTTAGAAACAAAGGGGGTAGAAAGAAGACATCCTTGAGAAGTACGCAAGAGTCTGGATGGTGCATAACGAGAAATTAGGGTTGAGATGTAAGGAGGGGCAGAAGAGTGTAAAGCTTTAAAAGTGAGGAGAAGAATGGAGTGTGAGATGCGGGATTTGATCGGAAGCCAGGAGAGGGATTTCAGGAGGGGAGATGCTGAGACAGATCTAGGAAAGAGTAGCGTGACTCTGGCAGCAGCGTTTAGGATAGATTGTAGGGGAGACAGGTGAGAGGCAGGAAGGCCGGACAGCAGGAGGTTACAGTAATCAAGACATGAGAGAATGAGGGCCTGAGTCAGAGTTTTAGTAGTTGAGCAACAGAGGAAAGGGAGTATCTTTGTTATATTGCGGAGGAAAAAGCGACAGGTTTTAGATATGTTTTGAATGTGAGGGGCGAATGTGAGAGAGGAGTCGAGTGTGAGCTCTATGCAGCGTGCTTGGGCTACTGGGTGAATGATCGTAGTTCCAACAGTAATGTGGAAGGAGGTAGTAGGGCCAGGTTTGGGAGGAAGTATGAGGAGCTCTGTTTTAGCCATGTTGAGTTTAAGGCGGCGGAGGGCCATCCAGGATGATATAGCAGAGAGACATTAAGAAACTTTGGTTTGTACAGCAGGTGTAAGGTCGGGTGTTGAAAAGTATTTGTGTGTCGTCGGCATAGAGGTGATAATTAAACCCAAAAGATGTTATTAGTTCACCTAGAGAGAGTGTGTACAGAGAAAAGAGAAGAGATCCCAGGACAGAGCCCTGGGGTACCCCCACAGAGAGATTAATAGAGGAGGAGGAGGTGTTAGCAGAAGAGACACTGAAAGTACGATGGGAGAGGTAGGATGAGATCTAGGATAGAGGTTTGTTCCGACTACCAAGGGTATGGAGAATGTGAAGGAGAAGAGGGTGGCCCATGGTGTCAAATGCTGCAGAGAAGTCGCGTAATATGAGCAGAGTGTAATGACCTCTGTCTTTGGCAGCATGGAGGTCATCAGTTATTTTAGTGAGGGCTGTTTCCGTGGAATGAGCAGTGCGGAAGCCACATGGTGGCCAAATCTCAGCCCTCTATTCCTTACAGAACCGGAGATCTGGGTTTTCACATTGTACACTTTTGTTTGTGCTTTTAAAGCCACGCGGCTTTTCTCCGCCATTGCGGTCAATGGTGGGACCCTCGTGGCCGGCGTGACCCTTTCTCGGTGCCATTGACTGTCGGACCCGGTTGGGGTCGAGTAAGGGGGTCCCCTTGAGATAGGGCAAAAAGAATTCACCCGCTAGCTGCCCTAGGACCGGAGATACAATTTTAATATGACTGAACTTGGCCGTGACCAAGTTCCCACTCCAATTGAGTGATCAAAGCTTTTCTATTGATATTGTATCCGCTTTCGGGGTTTGCGGTTTGGCTGGCTGCCAGCTCGTTCCTGGAGGTCGGACTATAGGAATCCCCATTGAAATACATTACTCCACGCATTTCAATGGCGGCGTTCCACTTGTCCTCCCGGGCGCCACCTGCTGGTCTTTTCAGATATTAGGCCAAAACCACGGAAATCTCCATTGACTTGCATGGAGCTCCAATGGCGGTCTATGGGATGAGCTGCAAATGGGGATAGAAAAGCCGGGAAAGAGAAGGGCAATAAACATGTTAATGCAATTCACCCTTTCCCTCCCAACCTGATCCCAGTGTATGTGTTGGGTGCATACACAGTAAGGGGAAAAATACATGCAACCAGGGGAGACACAGTTTGTAGAAAAGGAGCTTGTGGGGAGCGCAGATATCACCATATGTGGGAAGATAAATAATAATATAGTGTACAGTAGTATGTTCTACAGAAAAGACAGCTAAATAAATCACAGTTGGGGACTCACAATTTCCCAATGAAATATCAGCAGTGGGTATAATCGTGTTGAATTGAAGATTCTCTCAATTGGAAGAAGCAGGTCAAGGCAGGATAAGCCCTCAATGACAAAAATGACACACTTAGTGCAACATTGCATGTTCAGTATGTATATATATTTCAGGCAATAAGTATTGCACTTACATTTTGCACTAGGTGCATAGACACATAAAAATAATGATGCGCAGCTCGTGTGCTCACCTTCAGCCCTGCTGTTGGAATCGCGTCGCGTCATTTCCAGTTGGCCCGTCACGTCCCTTCCGGTTGCGATCGATTGCAGAAATGGGACAAACGGATCAGGAAGGTACTGGGTACACTCGTAGTCTGCTGCAGTTCAACTTTACGCGTTTCACTTGTCTCTAAGCTTCGTCTCCTGACAAACTGCCTGTGAGAGCTATTAACTCTGCAAGTGAAGTCTGCCCATGTGTAGGACTAACAGCTGGGGCTCTAGCATGTCCAGAGAAAATAGCGCCTCCCAAGGTTAAGGGGAAGAATACACTTGATACCGCGAAAATGGTGTGCAAAATGTGCTGTTCCTGTACTGAACCCGGCCACATAGAAGAGTGTCCCTTCTGGTCCTATGAAGATACGTATGAGGAGGAAGATATATCTTATGTGGCGTCCGAAACAAGACACCCACAAAACAACCCTAGGATGGTGGAGCTGCCTTAACTCGATACGCACCGAAAATACAGGTCTCTATGATCCCGAATATGATTGGCGACAGCAAGAGCCGATCAGCTGAAAGCCGAATATTCCTGCCAGCTAATGCAGCTGCAAGAAAAGCATGAAACTACTGAAAGAGGTCCATATACTCAATATAGAGCTGGATGTTTCTCGCCAGGAGGTCAACAGTATCTGCAGAGTTGGACATTTCTCAGAATGAGGTGTATACTCTCTGCATAGAGCTGGATGCCTCACACAGGAGATCAGCAGTCACTGCACAGAACTGGAAATCTCTAACAAGGAATTTCCCAGTTTCACCGAAGAGCTTGACATCTCTCAAAAAGATGTCCTCAGGCTTAGTATGGATCTTAAAGGCTCTCAGAAGGAGTTTTACACCCTCAGCCTAGAGATAGACGTCTCACACGGGAGACCTGGAGTCTCAACTCAGAAGTACGTAAATGGAAGGAGGACTATGAAGAGACCCTGAATATTATAGAGGCTATAAAAAGAGAAAATACAAATCTGAAAAAGAAATTCAGAATTGACTGACCATGTCAGTGAAAATAATAAAAAGCTGCATGAGCTAGAAAAAATTATGAAACTATTTGAACAAGAAAAGTTAGAAGCACTGGAGCAATGCACACCAGCCGAGCACATGCTGCAGAGCCATCTGTAAGGTCTGCGTATGCACCTACAGGATGCTGAGGAGAAGCAGTGATCTCTGCAGGAAGAAAATCGGCAGGATGTTAATGAAGTACTAGTGCCTCGGGAGCATCTGAATATCCAGTATTTTCTTGCAGAGCAGCATGAGGAACTGAAGGATATCCTGAGCATCACCATAGCATTGCTGGGGGCCGAGATTAGAGGCCAGGTGACTCCGTACAAGAGGGAGAACGAGAAGGTCCAGACACTGAGGCAAGAAGCTATGACCCTAGTGAAGAAATCCACAGAGCTCCAAAATATAATAAAGGATGCACTGCTGCACACTCACAGCAAGCTCAAGAAACAGGATTCTCTCACTGATTAACTGAAATTGTTGAAAAGTGATTAAAGCAGTTGAATAATTCAGAAATACTACAATGCTCTTGTCCAAACAAGGTTGGAGAGAAAAAGGTATCAGTGCAAAGCCTCTAGTGGTCTAAGGAATCTAGCAGGTAGCTGGTTAATTGCAGCTAAAGACAATTAATCAGTCTCCATCTGGCTATTCAGACCTGCAGAAATGCCTCCTGCTGCAAACTGCTTAAAGACACTCCTGAGCACAGTCACACCTGTGCTGTCAAAGGAGATGATGTATAGAGCACACAGAAGGACTGTATGCAGCCAGCAAGACAACTGAAAACTGTGCAGCTAACTGAGGAATCTGTTCCTGGGTTTGGCGGGAGCTCACTCTTGTAGAGCTAATGTGCTCTCAAACAAACCTCCCCTTACTATTGCAAGTACTTTCATCTGTGTTTGCAATCATGCTGCTCTGTCTCTTTGCTCTGGCATTGGAAGAATTCCCACACACCTCTGTCTTGGGATTGGCTATCTGCCTTTCTTATACTGGCCTCTTTCTCTGACTCCTGGCCGAGCATAATCCAAGTTTACTTGGATCTAACAGTGTTTGCCACACACTTCCGCCTTGGCCTTGTTCCTGGGACCTGCTGCAGAGGTCTGCTTCCTGTGCTGAAGTGCTGGATCCCCAGTGCTACTGTTGCCGTGTTCCTGGGACCTGCTGCAGAGGTCTGGTTCCTGTGCTGAAACACTGGATCCCCAGTGCTGCTCTTACCTTGTTCCTGGGACCTGCTGCAGAGGTCTGCTTCCTGTGCTGAAGCGCTGGAACCCCCGTGTCACTCTAATTCTGTTCCTGAGACCTCCTGCATTCACCCCATGGCAGTGGTCTGCTTCCTGGTACCTGTGCTTAAGTGCTGGATCCCCAGCGCCAGCCTTGCCTGTTCCCTCAGTCCTGCTGCCTTCTCTCCTTGCAGAGGGCTGATTCCTGGGGCCTGCTGTATATCTCCATTGCAGAGGCTGTGTCCTGGTTCCTGTGCTGAAGCACTGGATTCCAAGCGCTAACCTTCTGCTTCCTGTTTCCTGAGGTCTGCTGCATTCCTGCCGTGCAGAGGCCTTCGTTATGGGCCACTCCCGCTCCTCGCGTAGAGGCCATTCCCGCAGTACGACTGCTACGCTGAAGCTGGGCGTACCTGATTCCTTGTTGCCGAAATTCTGCCTGGATATTGATTACCCTGATTTCTCCAACCCCGACCCTGCTACGAATGACTATGAACTGCGCAATCCAGAACCGGCTTCGTGGTCAAAGGTCGGTGTATTCACATCCCCACCTCAGTCCTGCGGTCTGGTCCCGGTTTGAGGCGAGCACATCTGTTACATTAACCTGGGAGCCTGCCAGAGGCTGGTCCCTCAACGGACACCATCCCAAACGCAGACTCAAAGCCTGGCACAAAAGCCCCTTCTTACAGGTATTTTTTTTGGACTTTGGGGGTTATAGGTTGGTAAGAGGCTTATCCTCCCAGTGTAAGGAATCGGGGGACGCGTCTCCTGTGGTGCGCTCCCTCCTTACCTTCCACTGCACAGCCTCTTGCTGCAAGGATTCTCAGGGCACATCCCCCGTGGCGTGCATCCTCTTTCCCCCCTGCTGGAACTTCCCGCGCACCTTACAGAGCGAGCGCGCACACGGAGGGCTTTCAGGAATTCCACGGATCTTGGCTCCGCCCCTCCGCCTCTGATGCGCGGCCGCTCTCCACCTTTGCATAAACTGTGATCACCCTCACCTGTCCCCTGCACCATTCACAGCCTATCCCAGCCTATCCCTGCCTCCGTTGTGCACACACCTCTGCTCCTCCCCTCTGTCCCATTGGTTCCCTCCTGATATATATGCTCAGCTAGTGCATTCACACTTTGGCTGAGCATAGTCATAGGTGACCTTGTGTTCCAACTTCCCTGTGCCTGCCTTGTTCCTGTTTCCTGTTTAACTGGATGCTGCTTGTCTCCATGTGTACCGACCCGGCCTCTGACCTTCCGTTATTCTCCATTCCTGACCATGGCTAACTGACACTTGACTACTCTTCTGGCTCCGACCCTAGACCACGGCACTCCAGTCTTTGACTTTCCACCTGGCACCTACCTACGACCTTGACAAGTACTACGACTAACCCACTCTCTCCAATCCAGACCCAGCTATCTTGACTATCCATCCGGCTATCTTGACTATCCACCCTCCAGGCGTGCCTCTGCTGCTGTGGATGCGCAGTTTCATACTTTCCCACCTCAGTACCAGGGTCCTGCCTTGTTTGTGGTGAGCGCAAGCATTACACCCAGACCTGCAGATAGGGGCTGGAGAAGTGAGTTAGCCCTTATAAAGGGATAGGCTGTATGATTTATTTTGTGTTTTTTTCAATGTTTAAAGTGATGGGCTGAATAAAGCCACGGTTTATTTTCCCCCAAATCAGTCTCCCTGGTTGTACCTCTGCACATGTCTCTTACAGGGACTGACAAACATTCAGAAGTCCTTATCTGAGGGATGGAAGGCTGGACCTCTTACCAACTTTTTGACACAAGTCCCAAAGAGAGGTACATGTTGGGTGGGTTCACTCTACGTCAGTCCAGGCTCTGTGGGGGTGTCTGCGGGTTCCAGGGACCAGTGTTGCCTTGGACAGAATCTGTCCCTTCCCCTGGAATCTTTCTGGCAGCACAGGCTCTCTCTCTGTGATGGAGATCCTGCCTGCAGTCAATGCTGCAGACTTTTTAAAGGAGCGAAGGAGCCAGCTGAGCAGAGGACCGACAGCTGGGAAAAGCAGCTGGGGAAGAGCCAGGGCAGCAGAGGCCGGAAACAATCCCCAAGGTAGCTACAGTACGTCTTTTTAAATGTACTGTATTTGGGGCTGGGTGGGGCTTTTTATATGTATTTGGGGGGTGTTTTTTTTAATATGTATTTTAGGGTGGGGGGGTTGATATGTATTTCTGTGGTGGGTGGGTTTTGGTATGTATTTGGGGTGGGGGTTTGGTATGTATTTGGGGGGTAGGGGAAGGGTTGGTATGTAGTTGGATAATGGTGGGTGATGGTGGGTTTGGTATGTATTTTGGGTTGGGGTTTTTTGGTATGTATCTGGGGGTGGGGATTTTTTATATGTATTTGTGGCGTGAACGTTTTTTTGGGGGGGTGGGGTTTTTTGGTATGTATTTTGTGGGGGTTTTGTGTGTGTGAGGCGGGAAAGAATGAGGGCGAGGAGTTGGGTAATTGGAGGGAGGAGGGACGGGGTCTAAGAGAGGGGGAGAGGGTGTGAATGAGGAAGAGAGGGAGTAAGAGTGAGATGGAGGGGAGAAAAATGAGTGTGAGAAGGGGGGATTGAGTGAGAGTGGGGTAATTGATGGAGGGGTAGGTGAGAGGAGAGATAGGGTGTGAGTCAGGAAGGTATGGCGTGAGATGGCGGGGAAGAGATACATGGGATGAGGGGGGAAATAGAGGGGGGCTCGCATGGTGTGAAATGGGGTGGCTCACAAGAACGCCAACACAGGGTGGAGGGGTGGGGGGGCGTCGTAACTCTAGTCCTGTGACTTGAGAAATCTGTCCTGACCTGATTAAATGTATCACTTTTACCCTACTTTTCTTTGTCTATTCTACTGGCTATCACAGTACCATCTTCTTTTTGTATTATAGAATAATAGAATAGTGTATTTATTACACAGAGAGCAGATTTGTGTCTGTTATAAGCAGAAAAAGGTGTCTGAATTACTTTAAGAGGAAGGTATACCCATATTTTATGCAGAGCAGTGCATACTGTATAAGTAAATCTGTAATAGACAGAACATATATTACTGTACGAGTAACAGAATAGTAGTAACAGTAACAGAATGTGGGTATCTGTATATTTGTATGAACAGCAGTACGTGTATGTATTTTAGATTTGTAATACAGCAATGCAATACAGTGAGTTAATGCAGTGAGTTAAATGCAGAATAATTCAAATCTGTTTTATCTGCAAAGCAATCTATAATATGTATTGTATGCATAGCAATGTTTATGTATATACATTGCATTGCATGATCAATGCATAACAAACATAACATATATACAATGTGCAGAGCAATATATACATTATTAGAGGCGCTGTAATGTGTTCTGTGCAAAGTAATGTCTCTTTTTACAGAGGAATATGTACTGTATTATATTCATAGCGATGTAAATGGGAGTTACAGTAACTGCAGAATAGCGCACATCTGTATTAGGTGTAGAGCAATATATATTCCTTAATATATGCATAGCAATATGTTGCTTGGTCAGTGGCAGCAAATGGGTTAATCAAAGTGGTGAATTCCTAAAATCCGTCAAAGATTTTTTTTTGTTTGTTTTTTTAAGGCAGCAGAAACACAAGAACAGTTATTAGAAGAGCCCTAATTACCACCAAGCAAAAGGCAAGTGTGGATGGATGCTTGCTATGCCCCTCTGCACAGAACATTACGGTAAGAAGAGCCTGGCTCTCACTCCCTTCTTTCTCTCTTGTACATGTGCAGATGAGAAAAGTTGCAGTCATATAATGCGGGTGTTAATGTAAGGATCAGGACAGGAAGACAGTGTCCTTTATTTCAGGCGTTATGAGTGATACAGCCAGGATATACAACCCCAGAAACTTGATGATGTGAAACAACAGGTCACATCTGGGATACAGCAGCCGTTTTACAGCTATTGATAAGGTAAGTGATCAATTCCATTCATTGATTATTGAGAACTTGGTGACATTGATTTCGTGACAGTGATTAACCTTCGAATTGTGTGGAAATCTGTCAATTTGTCTCTTTTCGTTTTCATTTAATTTCTCTTTTCCTACTTTAATTTTCGTTTTTATTACACCCCAATTTCTGTAAATACATTCCACAGGCAGTAAGCAAAGGGGTATTAGTGTGAAAAGGGTTAATCTCATAATTGTTTTTCCAGTATAGCTCCGACAGTGTATGCTGTGTGCAGTATGATTAATCCTCTTCCTAAACAGTAGGGGGTTTAAGGGGTACAGAGTATGACTGCGCTGCTCCTTCCGTAGATGACCGTTAACCCATTGTCTGAGAGGAGGGCCATCATTGCTTTGCAAATCATGGAGATCAGTATAATAACATGCATAGCAATATAATAACATGGAGAGCAGTATAGTAACATGCAGAGAAGTATAATAACATGCAGAGCAGTATAATAACATGCAGAGAAGTATAATAACTCGGAGAGATATGTAGTAACATGCAGAGCAATATAATAACATGCAGAGCAATATAAAAACATGCAGATCAATGCATTGCTGGCCCCACTGACAGCAAAGGGGCTAATGATGCCCTCTGCCATTTAGAGCTGTGCACCCCCAGTGCCATCCTCTGATCTATTTTAATTGCACTGGACAAATTCAATTACACACACTATATATTTGATATATATATATATACACACACACACACACACACACACACACACACACACACACACACACACTGATGCCACACACTGGGCACACACATTAACACACTGACACATATAAAGAAACACTAATACACACACTTTACATAAACATCAAGACCCTGATACATACAAACACACTGATGCACACTCAACACATGCATTAATACACCGAATACATACACACTCAACACTAATATGCATATTGAATGTATACACAGACACACGGTGTATGTACAATTAACACAGATTTGAACATGTACTTTCAGACATACACAGATACAGTACATGGACACACATACTGTATAATGTATTCTGGTGTCATTTTTAAGCCGGCGCTTTTTTACGTACAGATGTAACAGATGTTATTACAGCCATTAGAGAAACTAGCAAAATTACGCAATGAGTTTGCAGAAAACAAGCAATTAGGGACGTCTCCGCTCAATTTGTTTGCATTGCGAAAACAATAACAAATCAAACAATAACGATAGTGACCATATTTATCCTGGCGAAAACCGGAACAAATGTCACGCAGGCGCAGTTGGCGCTTGCCGGCTGCTCGTGCGCATGCACGATCGGCACTTGTTGGTTGCTCATGCGTGATCGGAGTGTGCCGATTGTGCATGCGGATGAACAGCCGGCAAGTGCCAATCGCGCATGCTCAGTCGGCAAGCGCTCTTCACACATGCGCAGTCGGCACTAGCCAGGGGGATCCAAAACTGGGACAGCACCCGAAAAGTCGGGACAGCCCTACAAACCAGGACTGTCCTGGCTAAACGGGACATATGTTCACCCTAATGATAACAGGTGTAATATTATCTGTATATTCTGCTCTTTCTTAGAACTGTGGGTTAGACCAGCAGTGCGCAAACTGGGGGACGCGACCCCCTGGGGGAGGGACGCGAGACTATCTGCAGGGAGGCGCATGGTTTACAGAGGTCCGGCGAGCTTCCCGAAGGCACTTAAATTAAGTGCTGGGGGAGCTGCAGGGCCTCTGTAAACCTTTACTTACCTTGGCTCCACACGCATCGCCATGGCAACGCGGCGTCAAATGAAGCCGCGAGGTCATGTGACGTCACATTGATATGGCAACGTGACGTCATGACGCCGGAGCCGACGACGGAGCCGAGGTAAGTGGGGGTAACGGGGGGCGCGGGGGTGAGGTGACCACCGGCACGGGGGCGCGGGGAAAAAGGTTTGCGCCCCCCCTGGGTTAGACGACCGACAATCAACATTTCTGGTTGGAGAACTGAGTCCCGGAACTTTTTTTTTTAGGGATCAACAAGAAACTCTCTGTAGTGATTATGAAATTATTCGGAATGGGACTGGAGCACTAACTGGGAGAGAATGATAATGCTTCTTCTACCACATTCCTTTAATTAAAGGAAAATTCATTACTGTAGCTTACAGTATATACATACATTTTCCTTTTCTTCAGATACCTGTTTTCCTACAAAAACACCATTCATTATGATGATGATTATATGTAGATTTTAGCTACTTTAAGCAGCAAATGTACACTTTTACACTGCTTGTTTATTGTTTATATGTTTGTATACATATTATAGTGTGTGTGTGTGTATATGTATATATATATATATATATATATATATATATATATATATATATGTGTGGGTGTGTATATATATATATATGTGTGTGTGTGTATATATATCAGAACCAAGACAAAAAAGTCTCAAAGATGAGCACTCTGAATATCCACTATAGAATAAGCAAACATTAATATCAGATATAACATGATTAAGACATATAAAACCAAAACCGGGGGGGGGGGGGACACAGGACCCAACATATACACTACATGCATATAAATCAAAGACTGACAGGATAGGTATGCTGCGTCACCGATCTAAAAATAGGTGGACACAATGAAATATATTGTGCTATTGCACAATATATTTCATTGTGTCCATCTATATTTAGATCGGTGACGCAGCATACAGTACCTATCCTGTCAGTCTTTGATTTATATGCATGTAGTGTATACAGTATGTTGGGTCCTGATGTATTTGGTTGAATATGTCTTAATCATGTTATATCTGATATTAAAGTTTGATTATTCTATAGTGGATATTCAGAGTGCTCATCTTTGAGACTTTTTTGTCTTGGTTCTGCTACATGTATTTTTGTCTCAGAGCACTGACCATACTCTTTAATTTAGAGTTTATTCTTTGGTCTTGGTAATACCCTTTATTAGAGGTGTGTATGCGGAGTCTACTTGTGTGTTTATATATATATATATATCAATGATATAAAAAGCATACTGCGCAATGTAGAAATATAACAATTTTAAGGAAGATAGCAAGGTTAATATGACAGTATTATTTGAAGAGAAATTCGATAATTATGATAATCCCTAGTATATTAACAGGGATAGCACTTGCATTGCATAAATAATAAACCAACAAACAAGCAACTATGTTGCATATACAATACAGTGAAGCCTGTGGAAAGGATCAGGAAGGAACGTATAGGTACATTCACAGTGTCTTTATATCTGCACACGAGGAGTTCCAATATATGTGAGCTTAGTGGCGTTCGGAGTCTTGTATTTGGGGCCCAATGTTTCTTAGTGTCTCAGGGTAAATTCAAAAAAGGGACCTTCACGCTTCCGGCACTTTCCTTCAGATATGTTGTGCCTATTAAATAGACACAGCAGCGCCCCGGCTTGTTTGCTGAGTCGTCCTCCAACCCCACAATCCACAATCACCAACCTCTGTCTGGCTCTCCGCACAGCTTCCAAGGAAAGTGTGGGTACTTAGTACCCGATGGTCTCCCCGTGTCTCTCTGACTCCGCTCTGCCGCTTCTCCCCTTGCTCACCTCCGTCTCCTCCCGAGAGCGACTCTATTCGTCTCTTTTGGTGGCAGCTCACTGCATTCAGCTGTGTCTCCCTTCCTCACAGGTCACACTTTCGTTTGCCGTCCGGACTGCAAACGTGTCAGTCTGCACATCGCCGTCCAACAGTAGGTGAATGTACAGTATAAGGCTGGCAGAAAGAAATACAGTATATGTAAGTTTTATTATACAGTGTTCACACCAGGGAATTTGTGCACCCACAGTTTACTTCTATAGTAAGGTAACTATGAAACTGGCTTTGGCCAGCTTTTAATTGCACTACTCACATAATCATATGCTTTATTTAACCCCTTGAGGGCTTTCTCACATTTTGCACTAGTCCATGGGACAATAATTACATATATTCAGTGTAGGTACCTGCAAATTTGGTTATGACTTGACGTTGGCTGCAGGCTTATAATGCTTTGGCCAAAGGGTTTAACTAAATAACTGTATTAATGAGATCACTTGGAGCGCAGGAATCGTTCTTTTTGTGTGTGTGTATATATATATATATATATATATACACACACTCACACATTAGTAAATAAAAATATCACTTGTTAGCACATTCACATATCTCAGACACGCCTGCAACCCTGCTTTTCACCATTATCTCCTAGCATGCTTCCACTGCAGCCAGGGATTCTGGGAAATTACTTGCAAATGAGCACACAGTGTCACTTTTTGATTCTTATCCATTTTAACATGGATCCCTATACGCTTATGACTGTCATATTAACTTGAAAACAGTGTCTCTTGGAATGTTATCTGTGCTTCTCCTTCCCCCGGTGTGGATGTGTTTTATGGCTAGAGGTGTCAAAGGGTAACTGAAAGCAAGTGAAGAAAGAGTGTGTATGTGTATCAGTGTGAATAAAAATGAATGGAGAGCCCACAGTATAAACAGTGCTCTACACAAGGTGTGTGTGGAGTGAGAGGGATATAAATGGTGTGGGTGGGTGTGGAAATGTGAGAGTTTGTAGCACAACTAACATTCCAAGAGACACTGTTTTCAAGTTATCCTTGCTTCATTCATTGTAACATCGCCGGAAGAAGAGATCAGTGTATCTCGAAAGCTCGCACAAATAAAAGCATTTCGTTAGCCACAGAACGGTATCATCTATTTATTTTTTGATTATTGAAGCTCGGCTAACACAGTACTGATACCTCTACATGAAAATATGGAAGATACCACATTGTACCGCACCCAAATGAAGCTAAAGGATTTACTGAAAAAACAGGCACAACTAGACAGCGATATCATCTTCCTCAGCAAATGCAAGAAGGAGCATCTGATCCCGAAAGGACTCGTCCTCAAAAACCCACTTGCTACCACATACAACACAAAATTCTCCCAACAACTGTGCACCAGGAACTCAGAAAGATTAAGGAACCATCTCATCAGCATCTGTTACAGCAACAGGAGAAAGACAAAGGTGACAATAGACAGCATCCTGGATACAGGAGAAATTCACACAGACACATGGAGAGGACTCCAAACATTCCATGAAAAACTCCTGAAGGGTCTAATTAGCAATAAGGAAAAGAAACTGCACAGACTGAGGCTAAGAATGAGATACTCTGCAGCAGCCAGCAAAACAACTAATAATACAAACATTGACAGTCACCAAGAACAGGACTGCACTGTTAACCTCTCAGATTACACACCTAATCAAGCAGAGTCCTCAGTATTATCAAAGGGTCTCACATTCTGCCCTACCAAGCCTATGGACAAGATTGAGCTGTGCAGTGACCTAGAAGAATACTTCAGAAGGCTGCGTCTTAAGGAGTTCTTCCATGACAGACACAACCAAGATTATGCCAACACTGCAGAAGGAGAGCCGCTGCACATGAGCAGGGAGAAGCAAAAATCAAACTGGATCCCACAAACTGGGCGCAACCCCACATTGGACCGGTACATTGAAAGCTTCAGACACAGCGCCAAAACCACCATCCTGGACAAAGTAAGGAAACAAACATATAATCTGACACTGATGGAGAGGAGAGCCATAGAATCGCTAAAGGCCAACCACAACATAACAATCAAACCTGCGGACAAGGGAGGAGCAGTGGTCATAATGAACACCACAGACTACCTGCGGGAAGCACACAGGCAACTCTCTGATTCAAAGTACTACACCCA
The DNA here is from genome assembly GCF_040206685.1 of Ascaphus truei. NCBI lineage: Eukaryota > Metazoa > Chordata > Amphibia > Anura > Ascaphidae > Ascaphus > Ascaphus truei. The sequence goes on from NC_134487.1 coordinate 187,636,185, forward strand.
ACTGCAGGAGGATCCAACTAAAAAATACATGCGAGGACTCAACAGGATCATTAAAACACTCCCGATCCACACAAGAGAACAAATTCTGGACCTGATACCAGCTAACCCAAAACCTGGCACATTCTACATGCTCCCTAAAATTCACAAAGAGGGTAACCCTGGGCGCCCTATTATCTCTGGATCTGGCACACTTACCGAGAATATTTCTGGCTGGGTGGAGGGCATTCTAAAACCACTTGTCAGGAACACACCCAGCTATATCCAGGATACCACCGACCTGCTAAACAAACTGAATGCCATTGGCCCCCTCCCTACAGGAACACTACTAGCAACTATGGATGTAGAGTCACTTTATACAAACATCCCCCACGAGGATGGGATTTCAGCCTGCAGATACTTTCTGGGATCGCAGGAGCCACTCACAGAGACAGTGACTAAATGCATTGAATTTATTCTGACCCATAACTACTTCACATTTGGAAATGACACATACCTCCAGACAACCGGGACCGCTATGGGTACTCGGATGGCGCCACAGTATGCCAATCTGTTCTGCGCAAAACTGGAAAGTGACTTTCTGTCCACCTGTCACTTGAAACCCCTTACATACCTTCGCTACATCGATGACATCCTCCTGATTTGGACCTCTGGCGAACAGGACCTCCTACAGTTCTATGACAACTTCAATACGTTCCACCCGACCATCAACCTCAAACTCACCCATTCCCCGGATGAAGTACATTTTCTAGACACCACCATTACTATAAAGAACAACCAACTACAGACTTCTGTATACCGCAAACCCACAGACAGAGCCAGCTATTTGAGGGACAACAGCTTCCACCCGACACACACCAAACATGCAACCATCTACAGTCAAGCCATACGATACAACCGGATATGCTCCGACACAGCAGACAGAGACCAGCGGATTAAAGCCTTGAGATCAGACTTTATAAACCGTGGATATAACCACAGAATTGTAGACCATCAAATTCACAAAGCCACCAGAATACCAAGAAGTGATCTCCTTGAATACAAACAGAAGGAGACAAGCGACAGGGTTCCTTTGGTGGTCACATATAACCCACACCTAGGAGACCTACGCAAGATCGCCAGGAAACTACAACCCATCCTCCAGGAAGATACAAGACTGCAACAGGTCTTCCCTGAAGCACCCTTATTATCATACAGACAACCCCATAATCTCAAGAATATTATGGTGAGGAGTAAAGTATTCAGCAGTACAACTGAATGCGGGACAAAACCATGCCAGGACCCAAGATGCAAAACCTGCGCAATGCTCTACACAGCGGACACAATACAAATACCACACAAGAATCGGGAATACAAAATCAGAGGAGGGTTCACCTGTTCCTCCAGCAATGTCGTGTACCTCATCATGTGCATGAAATGCCCAGGGGGCTGCTACTACATAGGTGAGACAGGACAGGGGCTAAACAAGAGAATGAACCTGCATCGCCACAGCATCACACGCGGAACAAGAGACAGTCCTGTTGGCGAACATTTCTCTGACTCTGGCCATAAGATGAACGATCTGAGGGTTGCCATACTCAAAGGTAATCTTAAAACCCCGAAAGAGAGACGGTTGCATGAATACAAATTTATGCAACTGTTCGGGACACTTAGCAGTGGCCTAAACAGAGATCGAAATTTTATGAGTCATTACTGACACTAGCGAACTCTCTTCCCATGAGCGCTAAAGGCCATGTCTGTACATACTGTGCTATATGTATGCACACACAGCTGTCTCTCACACATACTAATACTCCCTATTTTTCCATCCATATACACCAATAGGGACCACATAGTATCCACACACACTTTTAGTTGTGCTACAAACTCTCACATTTCCACACCCACCCACACCATTTATATCCCTCTCACTCCACACACACCTTGTGTAGAGCACTGTTTATACTGTGGGCTCTCCATTCATTTTTATTCACACTGATACACATACACACTCTTTCTTCACTTGCTTTCAGTTACCCTTTGACACCTCTAGCCATAAAACACATCCACACCGGGGGAAGGAGAAGCACAGATAACATTCCAAGAGACACTGTTTTCAAGTTATCCTTGCTTCATTCATTGTAACATCGCCGGAAGAAGAGATCAGTGTATCTCGAAAGCTCGCACAAATAAAAGCATTTCGTTAGCCACAGAACGGTATCATCTATTTATTTTTTGATTATATATATATATATATATATATATATATATATATATATATATATATATATATATATATATCTTGGTTCCAGCAACTCAGGAATCAGGGTTAATACTGTATGTTTGCAGTAGAATTGCTGCAAATGTTATGTTGCAGTTCTAACCACCAATCAGGGACTGGGCATGTACTGTAAGCAGCTCCTGGCCCTGAGTGTTGCAATATTATGGTTTAAGTGTATAAAAAGGTGGGGAGTTAGACCCCTAGTTGACAGAGCCTGCAGAGAGATACAGAGGTGTTGCTGTGACAGGGAGAAACTGCAGTGTCCAATCCAGTGCTGGTCTCAGGCCTGAAAACCAGTCCTGTAGGCACTGGGCAAAGAGAAAGAACAGGGGAAATCTCTGCAAGGAGGTCCCTGCAACTAGTTAGGCAGGGTATTTCCCAGTTTCCCCAGTTGGGTATGTGTGATGTTTGTGTCTTTTGTATAGTTGTGGATATGTTTTTCCAATAAATTAATTTGATAAACTCTCGTGTTCTGTCTGGTGATATTGATCCCTGGTATTAGTCCTGGTCTCCCGTGACAGTCAGCATGGATTTATGAAGGATAGTTGATGCCAAACAAACCTTATTAGTTTATTTAAGGCGGTAAGTTGAATTTTAGACCAAGGAAATACAGTAGATTTTGGAAAGATGTTAAATACAGTGCCATACATGAGGTTAGTGTACAAAATAAAGGAAATTGAAAATATTTGCACCAGGTTTTAAAACTTGTTCAAAGAGAGCTGTAATAAACTTTTTCAGGTTGGACTAAAGTTGTGAGTGGAGTTCCTCAGGGATCGGTACTGGGACCCCTGCTTTTAAACTTGTTTATTAATGACTTTGAGGTTGGCATCGAGAGCAAAGTCTCCATCTTTGCTGATGACACTAAATTGTTTAAGGTAGCAAAATCAGAGCAGGATGTAATTTCTCTCTAGAAGAACTTGGATAGACTGGAAACTTGGGCAGGTAAATGACAGATGAGGTTTAATACAGATAAATGTAAGGTTAGACATTTGGGAAACAAGAATAAATAGGCGACTTACAATTTAAATGGGGCAAAAATTAGGTCAGTCCTTGATGAAGGATTTAGGAGTGCTTGTAGACAGAAAGCTTAGCATTAGTGCCCAATGTCATGCAGTAGCTGCAAAGGCAAATACGATCTTATCTTGCATTAAACAGGAAATGGATGGAAGGGAAGTGAGAATAATTATGCAAGGGTACAGTATAAAGCATTAGTAAGACCACACCTTGAATATGGAGTGCAGTTTGGGGCACCACTCCATAAAAAATACATTATGGAAATAGAAAAAGTGCAGAAAAGAGCCACTAGATTAATAAAGGGGATGGGAAATCTTATTTATGAGGAGAGGCTTGCTAATTTTGATTTCTTTACATTAGAAAAGAGGTTTCTGAGAGTGGATATGATAACTTTATATAAATATACTGTATATTTGGGGTCAATTCAAGCTTTCAAAAGAATGATTCATCCCAAGAGCAGTACAAATGACATGGGGTCATCCCTTAAGGTTGGAGGAAAGGAAAATTTACTAGCAGCAAAGGAAAGGGTTCTTTACAGTAAGCACAGTTAAAATCTGAAATTCATTACCAATTGAGATTGTGATTGCAGATACAATAGATATCTTTAAAAAAAGTTAGACATATTTTTAGAAAGGAAAGGTATACAGGGATATACCAAATAAGTAAACATGGGAAGGATGTTGATCCAGGAAGTAATCTGATTGTCAATATTTGGAGTCAGGAAGGAATTTACTTTTTTCTTATAAGACATCATTAGATGATATTTCACTGGGGTTTTTTTCTTTGCCTTCCACTGGATCAAAATACTGCAAGTATAAATATAGGATAAAGTATCTGTCGTCTAAATTTAGCATAGGTTGAACTTGATGGACATGTCTTTTTTTCAACCTCATCTACTAAATAACTATGACACTGTCCCCAGCTCTGCTGAAGTTTGCTTGTTCAGCCACGGCGCTGGCGACAGAAAGCCTTAGTACATCTGTATGTGCCCAGTGCTTTGCAAAGTAGATATCAAAATGCAGGGAATGCATTAAGTGCATCAAACTTAAATGCAGCTTATATGAAAAGGAATCCCTGCCCAATGGGAGTTTACAATCAAAGTAATATAACACAATTAATATTTATTTCATATACAGCGCTGACAATGTGCACAGAACTTTGCAGGCACGAGTACCTGACCTGAAAATCATACGTTCTAATGTTGGTGCCTGAGATGCAGGTGAGATAAAGTGACTTGCCCAAGCTCCCGAAGAGAGTTGAGACTGGGTTATGAACCGAGTTCACGCAGTTCAGAAGCAGTGTTCTTACCACCAGGCTACTTTTTTCTTTTTTGCTATACAGTCCTTCATAACATGACCTTGGAGCCTGCGAGGAAGCTCCCCTTCCCTCCCCCAACCCACATATAAATAAATACACAACAAAGGGTCTGGAGGTACAAAGGCCACGGCTTTATTTACACAAATAAACCCTGGTAAGTGCCAACCCTGCCAGCGTGCTGGTGAAGGGGAGGGGAAACAGCATGCAATTCAGCCAAGCTGGAGGGGAGAGGGGAAGCAGCACGTGAACCGGCACCGAAGGTGAGGGGGAGACAAGAGAGGAGAGCCTAGTCCCTGCGGTCATGTGCCCCGTCGCTGAGGGGCTCCAGGCTGCTTTCTTCTGCAGTGAGTCTCTCCTTTCTGGTAATGCTTTAGCATGCCAGAAATCTGTATTCTGAGATATGTCTGGGGTGATTTTATCAAAAGTTGTCAGTTTTAGGGGCCTATTCAGTAAACTTTGATAAGTGACGTAACAACAGTTTTGAGCACTTTTCAAGCGAGTTTGCAAGTGTAGCTATTTAGAAAGCTTCGATAACATGCTAAACTCGCCAGAAAACTGCTTCTTCCCGATCGATAGCACTTGCAATGTCAAACCGAGGGTAGCTCAAAAAATGCTCAAACATGCATTTCCTTTTAATAAATCGAGCTATTCAGGTAGTACAGAGATTCACATCGCGGCTGCAACTCGCAGGGTCTGATCTCACCACCTCAAGGGTGGCAAGATGGGATCTCTGATGTGACTGAAGAAATTATTTTTACTACATCGGATTGAAGCCAGGAGTCTCCGGAGCTGACTCACATTAATATCAGATCCGAAGACCCCCTGCTTCCATCCATAAAAATACATCTACAGGCAGCTTCATTACCTTAGCGGCTAACCTCTAAAGTAATGAAGGGGTTAAATACCAGTGCCTGGTTTGTTGGAGGCAGAGGGGTGGATAAAGGTTGGAGTTGCCCAGGGTGAGTGTTTAGGCCTACCGGGAGGGTTGCATGAGAAGTTAACTCCTTCATTACCTTAGCGGTTACTACTGCTAAGGTAATGAAGGTGTTACCCCCTCGCGCTGCCCACCCGGAAGGCATAACACCCACCACTGCCCAAATACCACCTTCACCCACCCCCTCTACCCCCAATAAACATTTAAATACAATAAAACAATGTGAAAAATATATATATCTCTGGCGCCTAACACATATAAATATATGTAGAAATAAAAAATATATATATACAACCAGGACTGGCGGATGATTCTAATCCCAGGATGGACTCTAGATGGTAGAGGAATCATGTACATAGAATGAAACAAATAGAATACATAGCGTAATACTGCAGAGCTAAAACAAGATTAGCACAGACAAAACACATGAGCAAGACACACAATAATGGAAGCTAAAACGAACAACAGGTGTACTGAAATAATTAAAAAACATTTAATAAACAACACAAATGTGTGACACTGATATTGGTAAATATCCTATGGAATAAGTCCCACTGAGGTTCCTCTGCTGTAGATAAACTGCCCACTTACCAGATGGAAAGTGGTAACATGCGGTGGAGATATCTGAGAGTCTCCCCCCTCGTCTGTGGCGCAGTTGGTCCCGGCCTCTCTTTTCGACACAGGCGGCGTCCTGATCCCCAGCAAAGGCTGTCCGGGCGGAACACCACTCCTAGTCTCGCGAGGCCAGATGGAGAATCGCAGTCAGCTCCGGAATCCCCAACAGTAGCTGCAGATTCACCGGAAAACGCCAACAGTAACAGCAGATTCGTCGGAAAATGGCCAAAGGCTTGAGAGGGGTTGTAAGCAGTAGTATCACCGGGACCACCCAATACTATCCAATAACCAATTGATTGCCAGTTTGGTTTATTATGCCCTCAATGGGAGCTAATATAACCCCAAGGGCAATGAATGGGCACACTACTTCCCACCCCCTCTACCCCCCCACCCCCCAAATCCCTGCCCCCACCCCCAACACATACAGTACAGTAATGGGCAAAATCTCTATTATCCAGATCTGGATAATCTTAAAGGGAGAGAAGCCAGCCAATCAGGTAGCATTACAGTATGCTTCCCTCTCTTTAAGATGACGTCACTTCAGCAAAAAAGGAGGACGATGAGGATGAGGGCGGCCTTCATCCTGGCAGTGGTAACTTTAATTTACTATATGCTGGCTGGGTAATGTTTTATTTTTAATGGGCAAACACGGTATTTTCAATATCTGGATAATAGGGATTTTGACCATTACCAAGGGGCCTGGGTTTGTTGGGAGGGCTAGCCGCTAAGGTAATAAAGCTGTTTTATTTTAATAACCCAGTTTTGAGGCAGGGGGTCTTCGGACCTGAACTGCATTAATTTCAGCCTTGTGGACCCCTGGTTCCGGAGTTGCAGGCCCTGGTATGAGGTGCCGGTATCTCCCTGTACTGTTTACATTTCCCGTGTCACGTGACCAGGACGTTTAATCTTTGCGGCGATACCAGCACCCCATACCGAGCCCTGCAACTCGGGGAGCAGGGGTCTCCAAGGCTAAAATTAATGCGGCTCAGCTCCGGAGACCCCCTGCTTCAATAATGTGTTATTAAAATAAAATAAAAACAGTGCGATCACCTGTAAGGCTGCGGTCCCAGTCACCGCCACAGCGCACGGCTCGGCGTGCGCTGTGCTATCAAGCCCCGCCCCCCCCAGTCCGGACGGTCCCAGTTCCTACCTTGTCGCGCACCTTTCCCCAGCGGTGCGCGACAGGTTTTCAGGGAGGCAGGAGAATTTGAACTTGACATCTGGCCACGCCCCCGCCGGCGGTTCAGCCAATAAGGGAGAACCAGCCGCGGGACGTCATTACCACGCCCCCGCAAACCCAAAGCCACGCCCCCTCCCATAGCAAACCTTCCCTCTCCCCCCAGACCGCAGATCGCGGTGTAGCGGTAGTGAAGACTGGGGACTCAGCCTAAGAGCTGTGCAGGGAGATGCAGCTCTTTGTGCAGCTCTTACAGACTGCAGGCAGATTGCAGGGGCAGAAAAGACAGAGATAAAGACACTGCTATCCTGAGTACAGTAGTATGGCAGTTTCCTACCGAACGGTTTCTGACTTGTGATAACTCTTTCTGAATATCGTGATAGCGCAAATGTCAGACCAATCGGTAGGGCCATGCCAAACCATTCGATATGGCAGTGAATTTATCGAACCTACCTAAATAGGCCCCTTAATTCTGGTCAACATCCCTTAATATCGGGAAGACTCCTGATACTTACCGATCTAGTCAGACTTACTGCAATGACGGCATACTCTGCCAGCAGGGATTGACACACCGGGAGGTCTGACATGAATGTATTGACCCCTCAGAAGTCGACGCGACAGCTCTGGGAATAGTAAGTCTTGCTACATCTACAGAATGTATAATTTAATTGTGTTCTCCCTTATAAGCAATCCCTTCACACAGTGCAAGTGGATGAAAAATGAAGACATCTCTCACAATTTTCTTCCCATATCTCCTTTATCAGAGCTTTGTCATTTGGGACTCTAAATGGCTGGGTTGGTTCTCAGTCAAATATTTTCTCTATCCCGAGTCAAATCTGTCCCTCTCATAAGGCCAATAACACCATACATTAAGGGAAAAGGGGTGGACACATTACCCGTTCAAGGTCATGCAACACACAGATCTGCCATGGAGCAGCTGGTTGACATCAAACTTGTCTCTGAACGCCAAAAGTTATTTAGAAATATCCACATATTTTACTGCACTGTATTCTACTTCATACTCATTTGTGGAAACAAATGGTTCAAACGATCCAATTTTAATTATCTGCAACAGCAATCCACTCTGCTATATTTGTCTATTTTTACTGGGGCAGTTTTTTTCTTTCCCCAACATTAATTTCATCTGGTGAGTTCCCTGGAGACGAACCATATTGGGTACAACTCTTGGAATCCCTCTGTGTCTGTGATACTTACTCCACTAACCTCTGAGCTGGGATTACGATAACCTATGTTAAAACTACAGTCCAAGCAATATCCTACTTGTGTGTTTTTTTTAGATAAATCAGTTCTGTCCTGTGATAAAATATAAAATATTTTTTGTTAAAACACTGTGAATTGTGACACCTCCTCGATAGAGAAATCAGCGCCCATGGCTTCTCTCTCCGCCTCTGTCAATCTCCCTAGTTTTGAGCTGGCTAAGAAATCTCTCAGCCTCTCGCTCATTTTAGCATTGTGTGCCACTTTCTCTCCATTATATAATGTTTCGTAGAACGAACCAAATTCTTCTACTATTTTCTCAGGGTGGCCGTAGGGGTAACTGATTTTAAGCGTATAGCTTGGATATTACATACATAGTTACATAGTTACATAGTAGATGAGGTTGAAAAAAGACAGAGGTCCATCAAGTTCAACCTATGCTAAATTTAGACAACAGATACTTTATCCTATATCTATACTTACTTATTGATCCAGAGGAAGGCAATCAAAAAACCCCATTAAGGGGAAAAATTAATTCCTTCCTGACTCCAAGAATTGGCAATCGGATTAATCCCTGGATCAACATCCTTCCCATGTATACTTATTTGGTATATCCCTGTATACCTTTCCCATCTAAAAAGATGTCCAACCTTTTTTTGAACAAATCTATTGTATCTGCCATCACAGTCTCCATGGGTAATGTATTCCACATTTTAACTGCCCTTACTGTAAAGAACCCTTTCCTTTGTTGCTGGTGAAATTTCCTTTCCTCCAACCTTAAGGGATGGCCCTGAGTCCTTAGTACTGCCCGTGGGATGAATAGTTATTTTGAAAGCTCCTTGTATTGTCCCCGAATATATTTGTATATATTATCATATCCCCTCTTAGACGCCTCTTTAATAATGTAAATAAATCTAATTTAGCTAGCCTCTCCTCATAAGTTAGATTGTCCATCCCCTTTATTAATTTGGTGGCTCTTCTCTGCACCCTCTCTAGTTCCATAATGTATTTTCAAAGGAGTGGTGCCCAAAATTGTACTCCATATTCAAGGTGTGGTCTTACTAGTGCTTTGTAAAGGGGCATAATTACTTTGCTTTGTAAAGGGGCCTTATTTACTTTAATTTTTTCAAGTCGCTTATGAACTTCTTCCTCAGTTAACCAATTGTTCATTAATATGGAGGTTGCGGATTGCTCCTGCGGCACTACTATTGAACTTGATTCTTCCCTGGTAAATATAGAGGCAAAGAATTTATTTAATACCTCAGCTTTTTCCTTATCTCCAATAATAATCTGCCTACCCATCTCACACTGAAAGGGTCCTATATTTTCTTTTCTCATTTTTTTGTTATTAAGGTACTTAAAGAACTTTTTAGGGTTGACCTTACTTTCTATTGCAATCCTTTTTTCATTATCCATTTTTGCTAATTTGATTGCCCTTTTGCAATTTTTGTTACATTCCTTATAATTCTGATACAATGTCTCCGTCCCTTCTGACTTAAAGAATCTAAACGCCTTCCTCTTCTTGTCCATTTCCTCCCCTACCTGTTTATTTAGCCACATTGGTTTTTACTTATTTCTTTTATACTTATTACCCAAGGGTATACACTGATAAGTGTGCTTTTCTAACAATGTTTTAAAGACTGCCCATTTATCTTCTACATTTTTCCCTGCAAAAACATCATCCCATTGTATTACTACTAGATTAGACCTCAGTTTATTAAAATCTGCCTTACTAAAGTTTAAGGTCTTTGTTGAACACAAGAAATCTATTTTTTGATAATTTATTTCAAATGAGACCATGTTATGATCACTGTTACCCAAATGTTCCAGGACTTGATGATTTGTTATTACTTCTACATTGTTTGATATGACCAAATCCAGTATTGCCCCTCTCCTGGTTCCTCAATAATTTGGGTCATATAATTGTCTTTAAGCACCCCCAAAAACCTGTTTCCTTTTATTGTAACGCTAATCTCATTGCCCCAGTCTATGCCTGGATATTTAAAATCCCCCATTATGCAAACATGACCCAGTTTTGATGCCTTTTCCATTTGCAAAAGTAGTTTAGCTTCCTCAATCTCACAGATATTTGGTGGTTTATAGCATATTCCCACAAACATTTTCTTAATACTTTTACCTCCACTGCTAATTTCTATCCACAAAGTCTCTACATTTTCATCATTCCCTTCATAAACATCATCCCTTATAATAGGTTTTAGATCCGGTTTAACATATAAACATACTCCACCTCCCCTTCTATTTGTTCGATCCTTCCGAAAAAGGGAATAACCCTCTAAATTAACTGTCCAGTCATGAGTTTCATCCCACCATGTTTCTGTAATGCCTATGATATCATACTGCTCCCTAGCAGCTATTAATTCAAGCTCCCCCATTTTATCTGTCGGGGACAACGGCACTTGTCTGTCTCTTAACGCTCGGGCCAGCATAGTATCCGGCCTGTTTGCTTTTTCGTAAAATTTCCTCTTAGACCAACTCAGTGTATTATCTGCCCTGGAGGTCAACAACATATTCAATTCAATTTTGGTGTCCTTCAATTCTTGTAGTGTTTGAAGTTCTGGGCTACCCTTATGTTTTGATGTAAGGGAATGTAATTTCGATTGTAGCTCCACTATTTTAGAGTCCCTTTTCCGTTTTCTTCTAGCTGTGGTGCTGATTAGTATGCCCCTCAGCGTCGCTTTGTGAGCCTCCCATAATACAAACTAGGATTCCACAGAGCCTGTGTTTGTGTGGAAGAATTTGTCAATTTCACTTTTTATAGCCTCACATATCTCAAGGACTTTTAGGATTGATTCGTTGAGCTTCCAGTTCGCTCCCGGTCTGCTGTTCGGATGTGTTCGCACCTGAGCTCTATCGGTGCATGGTCAGACCATGAAATATCATGGATCCCAGCTTGGGAGACCAGAGGGACCAATTGGCAGGAGACCAAAAAGTAATCGAATCTGCTGTAGGAGTTGTGAGGGTGGGAATAGAACGTATAGTTCCTATCTGACGGGTGTAGTTCTCCTCCATATGTCAGTCAATTGGTTATTTTTGAGGCCTTTGCGTAAAGAAGTCACAGTTTTTTTATTCACCGTACCCCCAGTTCCTGATCTATCTAAATTTGGTTGCAGGACCGTGTTGATATCCCCTGCGAGTACGACACAGCCCTAAGCAATGGAGCGTAAAATCTGAAAAAAGTTGTCAAAGAAGGCTGCATCCTGCTCACAGGGGGCATAGAGTGTGGCCAGTGTGATACATTGCTCCCATATCGTGACCACTAGAATAACAAAGCGTCCTTCTGTATCTCTTTTAATGTTTTTTGCAATGAATGGGATTCTGTTATTCAACAGGATGGCCACTCCACGCTTTCTAACCGATGCGGAGGACAGGTAGAACTGGGTGTAATCTTTGTCTAGGAATTTGGGTGCTTTGGTCTTACTAAAATGAGTTTCCTGAATCATTAGGATATCTGCGTGCTTTCTTTTGTAGTCTGTGAAGGCTATTTTTCTCTTGGTTGGGCTATTAAAGCCCCTTACGTTATGCGATAAGAGGGTTAACGCCATCTTTTATGTGAGTAATGTAGCAAACTAAGGTTTGATGACTTACCCAATCTGTCTTTCTTCTTATCCATATGGTGGATGTTTTTTTTGATGTTGCTATCCCGCAGAATTCCTGTGTCCCATTCGGGTCAGCACCTTAACTATCCGGATGAGGGAGGGATAGGGAGGGGTGGGAAGGGAGAAGGAGACAGTACAATGGGGAAACACATAGGGGGTAAAACAAAATTCCAAGCATAATTGAACAGATTTGTTAAAATGAAAAAAAAAAAATGAAAAACCAGAGCACGACTCGGGGTCCCCCAAGTGTGGCTCTTCCGTCCAAAGGGTAGGTCGTTATGCCTGGCCTTATGGAACGGACGGCTTTCCCTTCTAGGGACTGACCCCCCTGGGACTTGTGTAAGGTCCTGACTCCTCAGGAACCTATGTGAGGAACGCATGTACGACGCCAGGGGTGAATCCCACCAGCGCGTGTCTGGTACAAAGCATAAACTTAAACTTCAGTGCAATTTTTAACTTTTACTTCATAGCGAATTACAGCATTAACTAACTTATAATGAGTGAATACCCTAATCCAGGGGTGAGCAAACTTTTTATGCCGAGCCCCCCTTTTTATCCATGAAATTTCTCGGGCCCCCCTGCCTGATGTAATCAAAATCCCATGAAAAAAAACCCTTTATTAAACGGTATACAATGTAAATACAAATATGTCTAAGGCCGAGCATATAGTGCCCGCGACGTCACCCGTCGCCGCTAGCGAAAGTTGTATTTCGCTTTGCGGCGGCGGCGTGGGCGACCAGGCCATTGATTGGTTCAGGGCTGTCATATGAGGCGACAGCCCCTTAAAAATCAAATATTGCCAGCTTCAAAAAATCGCGTCGCCACGTCACGCTTACTATAAGCGCACGCGGCGGCGCCAATGCATTTGTTTTCGGGCGACGTTGCGTCGCCGGCACTATAAGCGCAGCCTAAATACTTACATACTTCAACAGCTCGCTCTTGCAAAATTAGGCTGCGTCCACGCTGCCGCTGAGAGCGGTGACATCACCAACTCTCCAAGCATGAGCACAGGGTGTCCTGCATCATTTAGCAAGCACGAGCGGGGAAGTGTTTACACTTTTTTTTATTATTTCTGTACATTCATAGTATGATTGATATAGTGGCAGCCTACCCTCACACTTGAAGAGGATCGCAGCGAAGCAGGTTGCCAGCGGAGGAGAGCAGGACCACAGCGCTATTGTAGGCAGACACCGGAGGGAGGGGCGTTTGACATCACAGCGCTGAGGCGTGCTCCTCCGCGTACCTCCGAATCACGTGGCCCCACCTGCACTATTCTATTTGGCCGCCCGCGCGCGCACATCTTTTTCGCCTGCACAACCAGGTTTTTTTTCTGCACGCGCCCCGCCTAAATAATCTTGCGCCTGGGGCGTCCCCCCCTCAGTTTGTGCAACGCTGCATTCAATCACAACACCCACAACCAACACACACACTCAATCACAACACACACACACACAACACACACTCAAATCACAACCAACACAGCACACACTCAATCACTACACACAGTCACAACCAACACTCACATAATCACCACCAACACACACAACACTCAACCACAACACACACACACACAGACAACCAACAGGCACAGCACACACACACACACACACACACACACACACAACAGTCCATATATATACACACAAACACACACATACATACATATACACACACACATACACACAACACCCACTCAAATCACAACCAACACAGCACACACTCAATCACAACACACACACAGACAACCAACAGGCACACACACACGCAAACACACACACAACAGTCCATATATATACACACACAAACACACATATATACACACACACACACATATATATACACACACAAACATACATATACACACACATACATACATATACACACACACATACACACACACATACACAACACCCACTCAAATCACAACCAACACAGCACACACTCAATTCTACATATACACACACATTTCTACATATACACACACACACACATACACATATACACATATACATACAAAACACACACACACATATACACACATACATATACACACACATTTCTACACACACACACACATTTCTACACACACACACACACACACACACACACACACACACACACACACACACACACACACACACACACACACACACACACACACACACACACACACACACACACACACACACACACACACACACACACACACACAGTGGGTAGGGGGAGAGAGTAACTAAACCTGCTCAGGTCCCCCCATGTGCTGCTGAAAACGGGCGGTTAAAAGACAGGAGGAGGAGAAGGGCTTGTCTGTGTGCAGGGAAGGCCCCGCAGCAAGGCCCCGCCCCCTCTGCAAGACACAGCAGAGAACTGGAAGCAGCCTCTGCACGGAGCTTCTGGCCGCCCGCCCCCAGGTTTCTCCACACGCAGCCTGCGCCCCCCCTACATAATCTTGCGCCCCCCCGAGGGGGCGCGCCCCCCAGTTTGCGCACCGCTGCCCTAATCTATATGTATTTGAACTATTTGTATTGTAGACCTACTAGACCTACTAGACAATTACCTATGGGGTTCTCAGTAAATGTTGTCTACTATAACATGTTATTGATTATTTATTACCTATTACATACAATATTTTGCCTAACATATATTCTAGTATATATCTAACATTATCTATTGTATATCTATCTCCTAACTTTTACTAAAGATAAGTGCTATATATCTAATCAGGCACATAACTCCCAACCAATCCCAAGTGTCACAAGCCATTAAGGAACTCAAACCCTCAAAGGCTCCAGGGCCAGATGGCTTCTCGGGGCTATATTATAAGAAATTTGCCAAATCACTAGCCCCTAGGTTGCTCCACGTGTTCAATGCAATACTAGTAGGAGCCCCCATCCCCAGGGAGATGCTGCAGGCGTCTATATCAGTAATTCATAAAGCCGGCAAAGATCCGCTGGACTGCAAGAGTTATAGGCCCATATCCCTAATCAATACTAATATTAAAATATATGCTAAACTATTGGCCAACAGATTAAGTCTAATCCTACCCAGACTTATACACCCAGATCAGGTCGGATTCATTAAGGGAAGACAAGCAGCGGACAATACCCGTCGATTTATTGATCTGGTTGAATTGGCTAATACAAATAACACACAAAGTATGCTGTTAAGTTTGGACGCAGAAAATGCTTTTGATAGGATAGACTGGCCATACCTGAAGGAGACGCTTGCGGCATTTGGCTTTGGGGATCAGGTGAGTAGAGCGATTCTTTCGCTGTACTCAGGACCTACCGCCAGGGTGATACATCAGGGCTTTCCTTCACTCCCCTTTCAAATTAAAAGTGGCACGCGGCAGGGATTCCCGTTATCCCCTCTTCTGTTCACCCTATGTATAGAACCACTGGCGGCACAAATTAGAGGCAACCCGGACATATCAGGGTTAAACGCATATTCTCAATCACATAAAGCAGCCCTGTACACAGATGACATCCTACTAATTATCTCATAGCCCCTCACTTCCCTACCAAACTTGTTGGATTTATTAGACAAATTTTCGAACATTTCGAGATTTAAAATAAACCAAGCTAAATCCGAAGCCCTCAACATCAATCTCCCTAGGCACGTGGAGAAGTTACTACAACTAAATTTTAACTTCAATTGGCAACAGAAAAGTATAAAATATCTAGGAGTCCACATAACAAGGAACACCAAAGACATTTACAATACAAATTATCCCAACCTAATTCGGACATTAATATCTGACCTACATAAATGGTCTTCCATACGGATATCCTGGATAGGTAGGATACATCGCGTCAAAATGAATCTACTCCCCCGTATCCTATACCTGTTCCAGACGTTACCAGTGCCACTCAGACTGAAGGACTTACTCTCACTTCAGTCTGAAATCTCTAAATTTATTTTGGGAGGGAAAAAAACGAGTCAAAAAATTAAATATGAAAAGATCTGTCCTAACGGGGGGCCTAGCGGTACCCTGCCTGCTTTCATACTACAAAGCGGCGCAATTAAGCCAAATACTTCAATGGTAATCCAAATCGCAATTAAAACGGTGGGTGGAGCTAGAGAGTGCTGCATGCACTCCATTAAAACTAAGCACCTTGATTTGACTACCTAAAACAGCACGACGATACGCTGACATGCCGCTCTCATCAATGGCCAATTCGTTATCTGTCTGGAGGCTAATAAGACTAGATACTCCCTCACAACAGGAAATTCTTCAATGTCCCTGTTTCAGGGTACATGCAAACACACGCGGGTTCTCTTAATAAGGCTTATTTATTGAGCCTTTAAAATACAGCACACAAAAACAAAACAGCTTATCTTCAGCATACAAAAACAAAACAGCTTATTTTCAGCATGCAGGAAAACAGACAGTTCATCAAACATCTACTTAGAAGACAGACCTTTGAGCAGTAATCTTACTTCAGCATTTCAGTACTCCCTCTTGATCAGGCAGCCTCATGTGTGTGCAGCCTAGGGGTTTTAAAACACCTTGATTATGCAGCTGGGACCACTCTAATTGTCAGGAGCTTCCCAGCTGAAAAATAACCTTGTCACTGCTGCACTGCATACCTACACATACGTCTGCCAGGCATAGAGCTGGTGAGGTTCATTCACCCTGTTACAGTCCCCAATCTGGAACAATCCCAAGTTCGCTCCAGGTCTACCAGGGGGAGATGCGTCAATTTGGAAACAAAAAGGCTATACACGGATCAAAGACCTGGAGGGTTTCAATAGAAAGATTAAAATTTTTGACCACGTCAGATTAGAAAAAGATATCCCCCACTCAGAATTTTTTAGATACCTCCAGATCCGAACATTTTATAACAAATTTGCCCCATATCCCCCCCCCCTGATGACCTTCGAAAAGCTCTGTCTGGCAGAGACCGACACAAAGGGACTCACATCACAGCTGTACAGAGAGGTAGTTGATTCTGCGAGTTCTAGACAACAGCCACCATCATTTAGGACCCAGTGGGAAAAGGATTTGGGAGAAACCTTAGAAGACGAGGAGTGGAACGCTATATACCTGGCCACAGCAAAAAGCTCCATATGTACCACACTAAAGGAGAATGCATATAAGATTTTAATGCGGTGGTACCTCACCCCAATGAAATTAGCCAAGTTCGTGCCGGGATCCTCCCCGCTGTGCCCTAGGCAGTGCGGGGGATCTTCCGACCTGTTACATATGCTGTGGTCTTGCCCGCGGATCTCCCCACTGTGGAAGGAAATTAGAAATTGGATACAGAGGATCTTTGACCTCACTTTTCCCCCAGACCCATGGCTATTCCTCCTGAACAGACCATTAACGGGCCTGTCCAAAGCAAACAATAAATTAATAGCACATTTTGCAATAGTTACACGGAGTGAGATCGCAGCATTATGGAAACGCCCCGAGAGTCTGGTCAACGACACTGGCACCAACTATCTCAAAGTGTGGACGAATTGGTTGGCGCAGACAGACATTCCCGGGGTTGAGAGGAACACAATTTGGCTATGATAGATGTAGATGCGTTCTCCTTTGGGAGTGGGATTCCGAATCAGGACGACTACACAGACGCTCAGACAGAAAGCCCACAGGAACGATATGACCAGAGAGATGAAAGTCTAAAAGGATCCATTAAGAATGGCTGAAAGATCCGGCACGAGCAGAAAGCCCTTCTCAGTCCCTTACCCCGCCCTACCACCCCCCTCACCCCCCTTTTTTTTTTTTTTCATTTATTTATTGGGTTGATTTTGATTATTGTTATTAGTACTATCACATCCAGAACAACCCGTTCAAGTAAGACCAGAAAGGCCGGGATACTTCCTACGAACTGAAGTACATTACTGCCTATAGTGAAGATTAACATCAAAATTGCTTGTAACGTATACTTTACTTTGTATCACATATCTGATAAAATGCAAGAAAATTTAAGTTATAAAAAAAGAAAAACACTGTGAATTATATTTTTACTGTTTTCTAATGTTACAAGAATTTGTTATTTGTATAGCAACCATTTACAAAGTCACATCCCCTACCTCTTCTTAAACAGGCTCTGGCACACCTCTTTCGGAGCCCTGCCCTCTCTCTAGCAGTGCACCAATTGTATCTAGTGACTGCTTGGTCACATGATCTTCCCCACAGAACTTTGAATCTTTGGCTATCAATCACAGGAGAATGGATCGATTGGCAACTTAGATAATTACTTATCATTGTGTGGATTGTATTGAGGCACATATTAAAGCAAAAATAAATAAATAAAAAAAATGCTGCTTTAACTACAGTATCACTGGTTTGAAATGCCGTTAACACTGGATAACCCGTGTTGGCTTCTAGTGAACCCCAGCATTAGTTTTGCATTTCTTGGGACAACAATTGTCTGGGAGAACAATATGTGCAACCAAGTATTTAAAATTGTATAGGCACTGCACTAGTATCCCCTAATCCAGGGGTGCGCAAACTAGGGGGATGCGCCACCCAGGGGGGGGTGGAACATTTTGCTGGGGGGCGCGGGCCGTTGCAGAGGCCCCACGCTCTTTCCCACTGCATTTAAAGGAAATGCCGGGGGATCACATGAGGCCTCTGCAACACTTTACTTACCCAGATTCAGCCGCTCTGTGACGCATCACCATGGCAATGTAACATCACATGACCCCGCAGGGTCATTTGACGCAGGTCTAAGGTAGGGAGGGGGTGTGGGCGACGCAGCAGGGAAGACAAGGGGGCGCAGCACAAAAAGTTTGCGCTCCCCTGCCCTAATCAATATAGTGTGCAGCTGTCTTTTGTACGGTGGAGAAGATTTATTTCCAGCCTTGCAGATAAGATTCCAATGCTTACAAACCGCTGGAAAAAACTAGTGCGCCACACCTATTTTCTCAAGGGTTATAGTGTTATTTTGCGGATATAACAATATAACAAACTAAGTTGGACAACTCTGTGATGGGCAAATCTAACCAGTCTATACAATAAAGTTTAATCCCTCTGTTGCCCATGGGTCCCGTGGGTCCCTGGCAGCTACCTAGCACTATAAACCAGGGGCCAGGTATCTTTGCATGAAAAGTTAAAGTGGCCCCTGCTTTTCCACTTTCCATCTTCCCTCTACCCCCAACTAATGAAATTTGCTGTGTGTAAGTTTTAGGTGGAATATGTGGGTAAGAATGCAATTATTTTGTTTGCAGGAGTTCGGGGACCGGACCTAACTGTAGTACCTTAATTCTACAAGGCAAGCAGGCATGAGTTGCCGGTACGCAAGTGGAATTACACCGGGGCTGCCCCGTGTCCCCCAGACTCCTGGTTTACGAGTCCCGATATCTCAGTCCTATATCCCTTACAGTCGAGTCTCCCCAAGGGCCCCCATGTATTAAAATATGTTTTGTGTACTTTATACATTTATTATAAGGCTCTATGCCAGGCCTGCACAACTCGTAAAGCGAGAAGAGCCGAACTGCTCCAAGGAAAAAAAAATTGGGCCGCACGGGTAAAATCATCATCATCATCATCATCATCATCATCATCATCATCATCATCATCATCATCATCATCATCATCATCATCATCATCATCATCTCTCCTCCAGCACCTCTCAGCATCATCATCCTCATATATCTCCCCCAGCCCCCCTCATCATCATCCTCATATCTCCCCCAGAACCACTCACTATCAACCTTTGCGATACTCCTCATCTATCTCTCATACCCCCATCTCTCCCCCTCACCCACACACATAATACTCCCCCTCCACATAAAACACACAATACCCCCCTGCACACCACACACATCCCACCCCCCCTGCACCTCACATCCTTCTCCCCCCTGCACCTCACATCATTCTCCCCCTGTGCACCGCACATCATTCTCCCCCTGCACCTCACATCATTCTCCCCCCCTGCACCTCACATCACTCTTCCCTCCTGCACCACACATCACTCTCCCCCCTTGCACCTCCAATCACCCCCCCTGCACCTCCAATCACCCCCTGCACCTCCAATTACCCCCCCTGCACCTCCAATCACCCCCCCTGCACCCCCAATCACACCCCCCTGCACCTCCAATCACCCCCTGCACCTCACCTCACCCCCCTGCACCTCACATCACCCCCCTGCACCTCACATCACCCCTCCTGCACATCACCTCCCCTGCACATCACCTCCCTGCACATCACCACCCTGCACATCACCTCCCTGCACATCACCTCCCCTGCACATCAACTCCCCTGCACATCACCTCCCCTTCATGTGACCTTGGGCAAGTCACTTTATCTCCCTGTGCCTCAAGCACCAAAAAGCATAGATTGTAAGCTCCGCGGGGCACGGACATGTGCCTGCAAAATGTCTCTGTAATGGGCTTCGAATAACTAGCAGCGCTATAGAAAAACATGCTATTATTATTATATTATATCCCCCTGCACCTCCTCACCGCACATCAGCCCCTACACCTCCCTCACCCCCCTGCACCTCAGATCATGGCGGCAGAGCAGGCAGGACTGCGCGTGATTGCAGGCAGTGGGCACCGGAAGTGCTGCACTGCA
The DNA here is from genome assembly GCF_040206685.1 of Ascaphus truei. Classification (NCBI taxonomy): domain Eukaryota; kingdom Metazoa; phylum Chordata; class Amphibia; order Anura; family Ascaphidae; genus Ascaphus; species Ascaphus truei. The sequence continues at coordinate 187,656,861 of NC_134487.1, forward strand.
AGAGCGTGCAGTCTTGAGAGCGGGGAGGGAGGAGAGCGGCAAGTCTGCATAGAGTGCGGTGTTTTTAACTGGCCCTGTTCTTTTCTAATACTGTTTGCGTAACATAACTTGAGTTAATTCAATAGTATTCAGTGCAGTCCCATTGCTACGACAGCATTTAAAAAGCCCATCTAACTTTTCCTTTTGCTTTGGTTAGCCAACTGAAAATTGTATTTCCACTGCCCTGTAAATTACATTATATAAATGTCACGGTTTATAGCAACAGAAAACATTTCTTCAGGACAAAACAATTCAGGTCACCTTATGTGGTTTGGGCAGTTGTGAGTAAGATTTATTTTTGTATCCAGTGTAATTCAAGTAACTGTTGCCAGAAAATTACAGGATTATTCTGTGCAGTTTGGGGATAATTTGTATTGGAGTTACAATCATTGGAAATACAGGGATGTTGTTTTTTGAGATTAGCAAATTCTTTTAAATGTAATTATATATATATAAATATATATACAGTGCTTGACAAATCACCCAAAAATCTACTCACCGAACCTAAAAATCTACTCCCCACCTAGTCCCGCCCCAACCAGCCCCTAGTCCCGCCCTAGTCCCGCCCAGTCCCGCCCCCAATCCCGCCCCTAGTCCCGCCCCCAGCCCCGCCCCTAGTCCCGCCCCCAGTCCCGCCCCTAGTCCCGCCCCCAACCCCGCTTTTAAAAAAATACATAAATAAAATAAATTGAATAAATTCTTAGTAAGAACATTCGTTTTTGACATAAGTTTATTTATTGTATTACATTATACTACAATTAGTCCTTGTTACGTGTGTTTGTGTGTGTAAATGTCGGATCTAGAAAAAAAAGCCAAATATGAATGACTAGTTTCCTGCACCCCTTAGCCAGTGTCTGGATGCCTCGCTTCACAATATTTAAAGCAGCAATCCCGCCTGGGATCTTACCTGATCCGCAGTCCCTCAATGTCCCGGTACCCTCATTCCCGCAATGTTATACATTGGAGGGGAGGTGTTTCTTTCCTGTTTTCTGGGTTAGGGGGAATTCCGATGTCTCCCGTGTGAAGCTTGAGTCAGATCTGGAAGAAATCAGTATAGGTTATTTCGGTGTAGTATAGGGCAGTTAAGATATATATAGGGTAAATAAGATATTCAGATGCAGAATGTGAGACAGAGAGAGTGTGGGTGAGAGACAGAGAGAGTGTGGGTGAGAGACAGAGAGAGTGTGGGTGAGAGACAGAGAGAGTGTGGGTGCGAGACAGAGAGAGGGTGAGAGAGAGACGGTGAGAAAGAGAAAGACAGAGAGAGAGACACAGAGAGAGACAAAGAGATAGAGACGGGAGAGAGAGAGAGAGGAGAGAGAGAGGGGAGAGAGAGAGAGGGGAGAGAGACAGAGAGAGAAGGGAGAGAGAGAGGGGAGAGAGACAGAGAGAGAGGGGAGAGAGAGAGCGAGACAGAGAGAGAGGGGAGAGAGACAGAGAGGGGGAAGAGACAGGGGGGAGACACAGAGGGGGGGAGACAGAGAGGTGGGAGACAGAGGTGGGAGACAGAGAGGGGAGAGACAGAGGGGAGAAAGGGTGGGTGACACACACACACACACACAGAGGGTGGGTGATACACAGAGAGAGAGAGAGAGAGTGGATGGGTGGGTGGGTGACTGACTGACTGGATGGGTGACTGACTGGGTGGGTGACTGACTGACTGGGTGGGTGACTGACCGGCGGGGTGACTGACTGGGTGGGTGGGTGTTTAGGTGACTGACTGGGTGGGTGACTGACTGGGTGACTGACTGACTGGGTGACTGACTGACTGATGGGTGGGTGAAAAGGTGACTGACTGACTGGGTGGGTGACTAAATGACTTAGTGGGTGAATGACTGGCTGACTGGGTGACTGACTGACTTGACTGGGTGACTGACTGTGTGACTCTGACTGGGTACTTGTGGTGTCACACACACACACACACACACACACACACACACACACACACACACACACACACACACACACACACACACACACACACACACACACACACACACACACACACACACACTCGTTCTCTCTCCCCCCTCCACAAACTCTCTCTCCCCCCATCACACACACACACTCTCTCCCCTCTCCACACACACACTCTCTCTCTCTCCCCCCTCCACACACACTCTCTCTCCCCCTCCACACACACACTCTCTCTCCCCCCTACACACACACACACACACACACACACACACACACACACACACACACACACACACACACACACACACACACACACACACACACACACACACACACTCTCTCCCCCCTCCACACACACACACACTCTCTCTCTCTCTCTCTACCCCCTCCACACACACACTGTCTCTCTCCCCCCTCCACACACACATTGTCTTGGAACTAGATTCCACATTTCTCTGTCTCCCTTTGCAGCTCATGGGATTCATGTCTCCCTGCCTGTTATTTTCCCTGTCCCAGCAGCTAGCTGCATGTGAAAAGGCAACATTATTGTTACATGTTGTTTACACAGCCCTAGTCAGTGTTGGTTGCCTGCAATCTCCTATTCTCCTAGCTGAGAGTGGGCTATTCCTACCCCCTGTCCTTGCTGACAGTTAGTATAGCCTCACTTCCCTTCTAGTGTGACCCTTGCTCCTCACTTCCTTTTCACCCTGGACTCTGAGTGAGTACGTGCCTGCTATTTGCCCAAGCAAGGCCTTTCTGTTTTACACTGCCTTATCTTTGATACACTGCACTTCAGACAGAGAAGCACTCTACCTACATCTACAAGTACCTTTCTTCCTGTGATTTTCCTTCAATAAAACTAAGAAAGTCAAAAGGACTTGTTGTGCTTTGGAAGAGGGAAGGCATGAGTTAAGCTAACTGGAATTATTCATACATCATTCGTGACCCTGGTTCTAGGAAACACACACTCTCTCCCCCCTCCACACACACACACACACACACACACACACACACACACACACACACACACACACACACACACACACACACACACACACACACACACACACACACACACACACACACACACACACACACACACACACACACACACACTCTCTCCGCCCTCCACAACACACACACACTCTCTCCCCCCTCCACACACACACACACACACACACACACACACACACACACACACACACACACACACACACACACACACACACACACACACACACACACACACACACACACACACACATTCTCTCTCTCTCCCCCCTCCACACACACACATGCACACACTCTCTCTCCCTCTCTCCCCCCTACATACACACACACACACACACACACACACACACACACACACACACACACACACACACACACACACACACACACACACTCCCCCCTACACACACACACACTCCCCCCTACACACACACACACACACACACACACACACACACACACACACACACACACACACTCTCTCTCCCCCCTCCAGACACACACAAACTCTCCCTCCCTCCAGACACACACATTCTCTCCCTCCCTCCAGACACACACATTCTCTCCCCCCTGAGTGGTGCTTTAAATGTTGGTGGGCTGATGACTTATCACTCACCCCGTTTCCCTCTATCTCCGGAGCAGATCTCTTCGGCTGATGCCTCTCCCCGGGGTTCCCCTGAGCCGGTGTCGGCTCCGGAGGATCTGTCGGCAGGAACACAGGCAATGTAGGCGCGATGCCGTTCTTATCTCCACCTCACCCTCCCTCACGGAGCAGTGTCGGCCATCTTGCTCCCGACCTGCTCCGGCTTGAAGCACCTATCAAGGCCCGATGAAGACCCTTCCGGCGGCTGTTTGTCGCATTCGTGGGGGGGAGGGGGAAGCCCCTCCACACACACACAGTGGAGCAAGGGGGGAAGCGCCAAAAATCGGCTCTCCAGCCTCCCCAACCCGTTCGTGCCTGTCAGCTTCCCCCTCACAGTCCGCCCGCATCGAGCGGGCAAGCATGGGAACGGGAACCACCACCACCCCACCCACGCGCACAGCCGCGACCGCACAACACAACCCCGCTCCCCCGCGCCCATCTGCCGCATCCCAGGTAGTGTGCCCATAGGAGGCAAGGGAGCGCCAAGCGGCAGGAGACAAGGGAGCGGTGGGAGGCTAGGGAGCGCCGAGAGGCAAGGGAGCGGCAAGGGAACAGTCTCTCTCCCCCCCTCCTCCCTGTGGATGCAGTCACGGTGAGAGGTGCTAGCAGCCGCCACAGGGGCTAAATATAAAGTAACACACCGGAGACAAGGGGCGAGGCATGAGGTTATGAGAAACATGGAGGGGAGGCATGAGGGTATGAGAGACGTGGGGGGAGGCATGAGAGAGTACTTACTGGTACCTCTGTGCAGAAAAGGGCGCCAACATTCATTGTGAGCAGTTGCAATGAGGAGTTGTTTGTAAGCTGAAAGACGCCAGAGTAAATTGCAGCTACACACAGAGAGAACCAGGAACCCTCTATACAGGATCTTGGGATCAGAGCAGTGTGTTGCCGGAGGACACTTTACAAGGTGACACCACGCAGAGGGAAAATTTTGCAGCAGAGCAGCGTCCCAGAAGAGCGGCATCCCAGAGGCGCATGTTGGGGCATGAGATTTAAACGGATGTTTGTGAGTTTTCAATTGTAAATGTCCAAGGTGTATTAAATCTTTTTATACGTTATCACTCTAGGATTGGCGCTTTTTCTCCTTTTTTCCCATATATATATATATATATATATATATGATACGAACCAATCCAAAGACCAGTAAAGAGACAGCACACCGCACGGGGTTAATCCAAAAATCTATATTCACAACATGAAATACACGTAAGCCAACGTTTCGGTCCCACAGAGAGACCTTCCTCAGGGCCGTGCAACCCACAAGTGCAAGTGACCACACATATATACCCTCACCCATAGTGCAATGCAAACAAAGGGAACCAATCACCAACATGCAATCAGACAGAATATGCAACATAGCTGTGCTCCGTGCCCCCTCCCCTATTACCTGATTATCCAAATGACTCATCATGACATGAGAGTAGGCACTTAAACTATTAGGAGAAAGACACCCTTTAGACACTGGTCCCAGGGTCTACTGCCCTTGCGGGGGAAGGTCGCGCGCCGCGCATCTGCAGTGGGCCAAAACATATTGACTGCCGGAGCGCCAGCAAGGAGAGTACGCCGCGCATCACAGCTGTGAGCAGACGCCTCATTGACTCTCCCTGGCCACCAGGGACGCCGGCAGCGCAAAACGCACATGCGCAGTCTGAAAAACCGCCTCGGTGCACAGTTACCCACACACTGACAGTAATAATGGGCTAAACAGAATAGTAATAAACAGAGCGTTAAGGTGAACCACAGGGGGACAGGTAGAGGTATAGAGCACAAGGAGCGCATAGCATCACCATAGTATATAAGGACAAAGGAAGTGCAAAAGTGCAGAGGGTGTGATGCAACAGAGTATGAGTGACAAACATAAAAAAGGCATAATGCAAAGTCAAGTGAAAGCAGGGAGACTGCTACAAAAAGCAGCTAAGTGAAAGTTCCTCATTTAGGCCACCAGGTGTCATAGTTCTTAGTTCATAGATAAGCCTTGCTTCCTGTTTAAGCAAAGTCCTGCCCCTGTCACCCCCACGGGGGGGGACTGGAACCTGCAGAATAGGCATACAACGAAGTGTGGCCAGTGTATGCCTTTTTTCCTTGAAATGTCTAGCCACAGGTAGGCACTTCAGGTCTACATCAGAGGCATCACTCAGTAGGGCTTTTCTGATGTTTGAACGGTGCATGGCCATGCGTTCTTTCAGCATCCTTACAGTCTTCCCGATGTACAGCAATCCACAAGGACACTTAATAAGGTACACCACGAATTTAGACTCACAGTTCAGTTGTTGTTTGATTTTAATCGGTGCGCCACTATGCGGGTGATTGTAGCTAGGGCCCAGCTGCATATAGTTGCAGTTGGTACAGCCATGACAGCGGTACGAACCAGGTTTTTTGGCTAACCAAGTGGTGGGTGTGGCATATTTGTCTATTGGGTCAGATCCAGTGACCATGTCACCAATGTTTGGTCCCCGACGAAAGCAGAATAGAGGTGGCTCTCTAGCATATGCACCAATCCTCTCGTCATTCTCCAGGATGCGCCAATTGCCCCGAATGCAGCGCTTAATGCTGTTGGTAGCAGTACTGAATGTACTGACTATATTGAGCCTATTGCTCACCGGTCTGCCTGTCGAAGGTGTCAATAGTTCACCCCTATCAACTTGTCCAACCTTTTGCAAGGCAAAATTGATGTCCTTGGCCGAATAGCCCCTCTCCCGGAAGCGTGCGGCCATTTGGGCCAAGGCCCTTTGGGATTCTTCTGGATCAGTGGTGATTCTTTTCACTCGGAGAAGCTGGGAGTATGGGAGACCCCTCTTGAGTGGTACAGGATGGTGGCTGGCTGCACAAAGAAGGGAGTTCTTGTCTGTACTCTTCCGGTATATTCTAGTAGCCAGCGTGCCTCCAATTTTGTACACTATGGTGTCTAAAAAAGCGATTTCCTGGTAGCTGTGGTTGAGGGTAAAACGGATTGTGGAGGGGATTTTGTTTAAATCAGAAACAAATGTCAGCAGCTCCTCTTCACTGCCCGTCCACAGAATGAAGATGTCGTCAATATAGCGAAGGTATTTGACGATATGCCGTCCATGCGTGGTGTCAGTTAATATGTGCAACCGTTCATACAAATCCATAAATAGATTAGCATACGACGGTGCCATATTTGAGCCCATGGCAGTGCCCGTAAGTTGCAAGTAGTAGTGTTTCTCAAATTTAAAGAAGTTCTTATGGAGGATGACCTCAATGAGCAACATGAGAAAGTCAACTGGTGGACCCTGTTCGACTCCCTGTTCTTCCAATTTTGTGCGTACTGCTTCTAGGCCCCCTGCATGGGGAATGTTGGTGTACAGGCTGGACACATCTAGCGTAGCAAGAATACATTCTGCTGTGTTAACGGAAAGATGGCTGAGCTGCTCAATAAAGTCCGTGGTGTCCTTGATGTATGAACCCATTCCAGCCACCAGTGGCTGTAGATAGAAGTCCACAAATTGCGAGAGGGGATGGCACAGCGACCCACGGGCCGAGATGATGGGTCTGCCCGGTGGTGCGACTATAGATTTGTGTATAATAGTGTAGTGTAGTGTAGTGTGTATAATACTGGCATCACAGGGTGGTCCTGAGTCAGGAATTTACTGGTTTCTTCTGTGATCCAGGCATTATTCAAGCCCAATCGGATGATGCCATCAATCTCCTTCTTGTAGGCTATCGTCGGATCCCCCGGGAGGCGTCTATAATGATGTACAACTGCAAGCTGTTGTTCAATCTCCTGCTTATAGTATTGATAATTTAAAACCACAATCCCTCCACCCTTGTCTGCTGCTCTCACTATAATCCCCTTGTTCTCCCGTAGCATTTTCAGGGCAGCTCTCTCCTCTCTCGATGTATTAAAAAAGCTGGTCTTATGATTCTTTAGAATTTTCCGTGTGTCTTTCGTCACCAAGTTCATAAATGCAGCTATGTTGGGGTTCAGTGAGTGCGGGTCAAAGGTGCTCCTGGTCTTAAATGGATTAGGGGTAATGTCTCCAAAAGAGTTAATATCAATATTCTTAGAGAAGAAATCCTTTAACTTCAATTGTCTGTGCAGTCTGTACATATCAACCTCCCAGTCAAAGGAATCCTGCATATGGGTTGGCACAAATGATAAGCCTTTCTGTAAAATGCTAACCTCTGCTGGTGTCAGTGAGTGGTCCGATAGATTGTAGATCACGTCTCGCTTGCCTGGTGCCCCTTGTCGCTTTTCCTTCGCGCACGGGATACCGCCGATCTCCGGCCACCTCTCCTGGTGGGTCTGTGCGCGTTGTGCCCTGCGGGAGAGTTCTCGCTCGACCGCCATCGCCCGGACCTAAAAAAGGCTCCATGGAGGTGTTGTCCGGGGAATCTGATGCATCAGTATCACTGGTCGTGTAGCCCATCCTGGCGGCATCACCCCGCCTAGACCGAGGCTGGTATCGTCGCTGTGGACCGCTTCTACCGCTCTTCGTCTCACCCAGCCCCAGGAGCCATCGGTAGACGTTGCGCTCCTTGTAGTCCGCAGCCACCTGCCGGAGCTTCTCCTTCTTAAACTTGATTAAATTTGCCCTATAGGCATCAATGGTATTCTGCATCTTATCCAGCCAGTTGGTATCCATGTCCGCTGCCAGGGTGTCCACATGTTTGGTTTCTATTACTGCAATGTCCTTTTTCAATTTGGCAATTTCCTTGCTTGATTGGTCAATGACCAGAATCATTAGATCGAAAGAACATTTGTTTAAAATGGCTATCCAGCGTTTGCAGAAATCCATGTCACATCTGCCAATGGTAGGCTGATTTTTCACCCTGAACCCCCTTGGCAGCATCCTCGCTTTGTGGTAGTGTGACAGGGTGAGGCCATGTAAATAAAAATCCACTTCACGTTTCTTCAATTTAATGAGCTCATTGAAAACATCAGCCGCCTTGTCAGGTCCTGCTACATCATCAAAGGACTCTGTGAAGCGGATCTGTGCGACCTCTGCATCACTGAAACCCGCCACATCCGATAGGGACGAAAAAATGCCTGTGATGTCAGCAAATTCCTCCATTGCACATATAACAAATAGTCACAACCATATGCAGATAGAATGACACCTGGTGGCCTAAATGAGGAACTTTCACTTAGCTGCTTTTTGTAGCAGTCTCCCTGCTTTCACTTGACTTTGCATTATGCCTTTTTTATGTTTGTCACTCATACTCTGTTGCATCACTCCCTCTGCACTTTTGCACTTCCTTTGTCCTTATATACTATGGTGATGCTATGCGCTCCTTGTGCTCTATACCTCTACCTGTCCCCCTGTGGTTCACCTTAACGCTCTGTTTATTACTATTCTGTTTAGCCCATTATTACTGTCAGTGTGTGGGTAACTGTGCACCGAGGCGGTTTTTCAGACTGCGCATGTGCGTTTTGCGCTGCCGGCGTCCCTGGTGGCCAGGGAGAGTCAATGAGGCGTCTGCTCACAGCTGTGATGCGCGGCGTACTCTCCTTGCTGGCGCTCCGGCAGTCAATATGTTTTGGCCCACTGCAGATGCGCGGCGCGCGACCTTCCCCCGCAAGGGCAGTAGACCCTGGGACCAGTGTCTAAAGTGTGTCTTTCTCCTAATAGTTTAAGTGCCTACTCTCATGTCATGATGAGTCATTTGGATAATCAGGTAATAGGGGAGGGGGCACGGAGCACAGCTATGTTGCATATTCTGTCTGATTGCATGTTGGTGATTGGTTCCCTTTGTTTGCATTGCACTATGGGTGAGGGTATACTGTATATGTGTGGTCACTTGCACTTGTGGGTTGCACGGCCCTGAGGAAGGTCTATCTGTGGGACCGAAACGTTGGCTTACGTGTATTTCATGTTGTGAATATAGATTTTTGGATTAACCCCGTGCGGTGTGCTGTCTCTTTACTGGTCTTTGGATTGGTTCGTATCATACTTATTTTCTATGGGACTAGCATCTGCTATTATAACCTTTTCTACTGCAGTGTGCTGACTGACCTTCATGTGTATATATATATATATATATATATATATATATATATATATATATATATATACAGTGTTCGACAAACCTATACATTTGCACGCCCCGGGCGAGTGGTTTTAACATCTTGGGGAGCTCCCAAGCAGGCCCAAGCAGCACACGTGTGGTACTAGGTGGCGAGTAGATTTTTTTGTTTGGCGAGTAGATTTTTTGGTGATTTGTCGACCACTGTATATATATATATATATATATATATATATATATATATACACAGCTTAACCCCGTTATAGCGTGGTCCTCGGGGGCCACCCGCGACCACTGCGTTATAAACGGGGTCGCGGAAAAAAATGGCTGCCGAAAATTATTTATTTAAAAAAAAAAAAAATTGTGGTGGTTCTGTGTCCGTTGGAGGGGGAAAGCTCTCCCAGCATTCCCAGACCTGGTGGGGCAGTGGCAACAGCACACAGCACTTACCCGGCATCTGGCAGCTCTTCTCCCTGTCTCTGCTTCCTGCTTCTGCTTCCGTCTTGCGAGAGCAAGCTCCCTTAAAGAGACAGTGTGTCTCTGTGTGTGTGTGTGTGTATTTGACTGTGTGAGACTGTGTGTGTGTGTGTCAGAGTGTGTGTGTGCAGTGTGCTGTGAGTGTGTGCAGTGTGCTGTGAGTGTGTGCTGTGAGTGTGTGCAGTGTGCTTTGAGTGTATGCAGTGTGCTGTGAATGTATGCAGTGTGCTGTGAGTGTGTGCTATGAGTGTATGCCGTATGCTGTGTGTGTGTCTGTGTGTCTGTGTGTGTGTGTGTGTGTGTGTGTGTGTGTGTGTGTGTGTGTGTGTGTGTGTGTGTGTGTGTGTGTGTGTGTGCAGTGTGCTGTGAGTGTATGCAGTGTGCTGTGAGTGTACGCAGTGTGCTATGAGTGTTTAGTGTGCTGTTAGTGTGTGCAGTGTGCTGTGAGTGTGTGCAGTGTGCTGTGAGTGTGTGCAGTGTGCTGTGAGTGTATGCAGTGTGCTGTGAATGTATGCAGTGTGCAGTGAGTGTGTGCTATGAGTGTATGCAGTGTGCTGTGTGTGTGTGTGTGTGTGCAGTGTGCTGTGAGTGTGTGTGTGTGTGCAGTGTGCTGTGAGTGTGTGCAGTGTGCTGTGAGTGTATGCAGTGTGCTGTGAGTGTATGCAGTGTACTGTGAGTATATGCAGTGTGCTGTGAGTGTGCAGTGTGTGTTGAGTGTGCAGTGTGCTGAGTGTGTGCAGTGTGCTGTGAGTGTGTGCAGTGTGATGTGAGTGTATGCAGTGTGCTATGAATGTATGCAGTGTGCAGTGAGTGTGTGCAGTGTGTGTACAAAAAATAAACTTAATTTTTTTTTTAAATTCGAGGTCCACGCTCAAACCGCGTTTTAAGCGGATCCGCGTTATAGCAGATCGCACTATAACGGGGTTAAGCTATATATATATACAGTGTTCGACAAACCTATACATTTGCTCGCCCCGGGCGAGTGGATTTAACCCCCGAGCGAGTAAATATTGACCCAAGCAGCACACGTTTGGTACTAGGTGGCGAGTAGATTTTTTTGTGTGGCGAGTAGATTTTTTGGTGATTTGTCAACCACTGTATATATATATATATATATATATATATATATATATATATATATATAGGTTATGGTGGGTAAAAAAAGTGACAAAAACACTCCACAGTAAAGCATAAAGCAACTGTAAATATTACTGTATATTCATTTGCATGTCTTAGACAGTTATGTATACAACCTCTAAGAAGGAGGATTAGTCACCTCCCACCACTTAACTACAGCATATATAAGGATAGCGCTTCTTTAGACTGGCACCTCCCACCTTGAGAAAGCGCAGGTCCACCTACGCGCGAAACGTACGTCGGCATGACGTCATCGCGTTGACGTCGTGGAGGAGGAAGTATCTGGTGAGATCAATCCATGTTATTTTGGCAGTTGTGGGATATACATCGCTACTTTCACTTGTTATATGGTGGTATTTACATTCACCTACTGTGGAAACGGGTCATGATTGCAAAGACTAATGCATAGACTGTACAGCTACCGCCACATGTAGTGCCTATCCCACAATTTTGACTACCAAGAGTGTGCAGCATTAAGCCCCATGGGATATTGTGCTACGGGTTTCATGCCCTAGATACTTTGTTTATTCTGTGGATGCATTATAAGGACATTGATCATCTGTATACCAACAGCTGCATACATGCTTTGTATACATGCACATATTCTATACCCACAAATGCACACTTATGTTACTAGTGTGAGTGGAGATTGTTCAGAAGCACCAATTTAGGTATTAACCATTTATGTGCCGCATCACTCACATGCAGCTCCAGCAGTAACATACTTTGACTGCCTACTGTGACTGCACCAGTTACGTTCACATTTTAATTGGTTTTATTTAGTTTAGAGCGAGCGCTTTATGTTGTGAGTCCATTATTAATGTTTAATAAAGTATTTGTTATTTTGCCAATAGGCGTTTTAGTGGTAATTGTCCTCACACAGTGATGCGAGCGATTACTTACCTGTACTGAATGGTTGATTGAACCACTTGTATATATCTGGTATTTACACCCTTCCATTAACCTTAGCCTTGTGTGCAGCTATTGAGGATCTTTTGGGGAGGACTCCAAGCCTCCTCTCTGTGTCTTTGCATGTCTTAGACAGGTCTGCAACCCTGTCTTTCCCCATTATCGCCCAGCATACAGCGCTTCCACTGCAGCAAGGGATTCTGGGAAATTACATGCAAATGAGCACTCATTGCCACCTTTTGTCTCAAGATCGTATTACACAAGCAAATCCTCAAGCCAATGCATGCTGTTTTAAACACAGCTTTTAGACAGCCTCTAAAGTTGCTATATATATATATATATATATATATATATATATATATATATATATATGTTATGGTGGGTGAAAAGGTGACTAAAATCCCTCCCCCGTATAGCATATAAAATTATTACTTGTGAGCACATTCACATGTCTTAGGCTAAGGCCCCGGTCTCTCCGCTGTAACGCGCGCCCGCGCTTTTGGCGGCGCGTTCAGCCGATTCACCGGTCTGCAGCTCACTGCAGGAGGAGTGACCGGGGGGGGGGGGCGTGGCGGAGGAGTGACAGGGGCGCGGCCATGACGTCACCCGGCAGGTTCGCCCTCATTGGCTGAACTGCCGGGGGGCGTGCCTAATCGCTCGATGCGAGTCCTGCTCTCAATTCTATTGAGAGCAGGAATAGCTCTCGCGCGAGCGCTGCGGCCCCCCCTCGCAGCGGGCCCGGCGCCATTGCGGGGAGGGCTCTCGTGCGCGCAGCGTCCGCCACAGCGGACGCTGTAGTAGGCAGCGGGGGCAAGGCCTCAGACAGGTCTGCAACCCTGCTTTTCGCCATTATCCCCGGCATACAGTGCTTCCACTGCAGCAGGGGATTCTGGGAAATGACAAGGAAATGAACACACAGCACCACCTATCTAGACCACATTACATGGAAAACCCTTAAGCCAATGCATGCAATGCATTGAGACAAAAGGTGGCACTGTGTGCTCATTTACATGTAATTTCCCAGAATCCCTTGCTGCAGTGGAAGCACTGTATGCTAGGTGATAATGGCGAAAAGCAGGGTTGTAGACCTGTCTAAGACATGTGAATGTGCTCACAAGTAATATTTATATATATATAAAGCAACTGTAAATATTACTGTATGCTTATTTGCATGTCTAAGACAGGTCTGCAACCCTGTCTTTCCCCATTATCATATATATATATAGTATTATATACTATATATATAATTTTTTTAAATGTTAAACACTGATAAAGGAAGTAGAATTGTTTTGATATATATATACAGCTTTTTTGAAAATTAGATATTACGTTACAATATGGAAGTATAATTGCATATACAGTTAGGTCTGGAAACAATTGGACACTGACACAATTTTCATAATTGTGGCTCTGTACGCCACCACAATTGATTTGAAATGAAACAACCGAGATGCAATAGAAGTGCAGACTTTCAACTTTAATTCAAGGGGTTGAACAATAATATTGTATGAAACGTTTAAGAATTGCAACCATTTTCATACACAGTCCCCTTTTTTCAGGGGCTCAAATGTAATTGGACAAATTTACACAATCATAAATAAAATGTTCATTTTTAATACTTTGTTGAGAATCCTATGCAGGCAATGACTGCTTGAAGTCTGGAACGCATGGACATAACCAAACGCTGGGTTTCCTCCTTTGTGATGCTTTGCCAGGCGTTTACTGCAGCTGTCTTCAGTTGTTGTTTGTTCGTGGGTCTTTCTGCCTTAAGTTTTGTCTTCAGCAAGTGAAATGCATGCTCAACCAGGTTGAGATCAGGTGATTGACTCAATTTTCCACTTCTTTGCCTTAAAAAAAAACTCCTGGGTTGCTTTCACAGTATGTTTTGGGTCAATGACCAATCAACATCGCTTAATTTGGCTGAATCTGAGCAGACAATATATCCCTATACACTTCAAAATTCATCCTTCTTTCTTCTGTCACATCATCAATAAATACCTGTGATGACCCAGTGCCATTGGAAGCTATGCATGCCCATGCCATCACACTGCCTCCACCGTGTTTTACAGATGATGTGGTATGCTTCGGATCATGAGCCGTTCCAAGCCTTCTCCATACTTTTTTCTTCCCATCATTCTGATACAGGTTGATCTTAGTTTCATCTGTCCAAAGAATGCTGTTCCAGAACTGGGCTGACTTTTTTTAGATATTGTTTGGCAAAGTCTAATTTGGTCTTTCTATTCTTGAGGCTCCTTGTGGTGAACCCTCTGTATTTGCTTTCGTGAAGTCTTCTCTTTATGGTAGACTTGGATAATGATATGCCTACCTCCTGGAGAGTGTTTTTCACTTGGCTGGATGTTGTGAAGGGGTTTTTCTTTAAAATGGAAAGGATCCTACGATCATCCACCACTGTTGTCTTCCGTGGACGTCCAGGCTTTTTTGTGTTGCAGAGCTCACCAGTGCGTTCTTTTTTTCTCAGAATGTACCATACCAAACTGTTGATTTGGCCACTCCTAATATTCCTGCTATCTCTCTGATGGATTTTCTTTTTTTTTGCAGCCTAAGGATGCCCTGTTTCACTTGCATTGAGAACTCCTTTGAGTGCATGTTGTGGGTTCACAGCAACAGCTTACAAATGTGAATACCACACCAGGAATCAACTCCACACCTTTTACCTGCGTTATTGATGATGAAATAACGAAGGAATTGCCCACACCTGTCCATGAAACAGCTTTTGATTCAATTGTCCAATTACTTTTGGTCCCTTGAAAAAGAGGGGGCTACATATTAAAGAGATGTAATTACTAAACCCTTCCTCCAATTTGGATATGAATATAGTACCCTCAAATTAAAGCTGATAGACTTTAAGCCCACATTCATTATTTAACTGTAACTTGAATTTATTTTGGTACACAGCCGAAATAACAAAACTTGTATCAGTGTCCAATTATTTCCAGACCTAACTATATGTCTATATTTAATCCTATATGTTTATGTTTGTGATTAAATATGTTTCCTCCCTATGAAAATAAGTAGTAACATTTCTTGAGGCAGGGGGAACCCACCGGATATTGCTGGACCAAGGATTCAGGGGATTTAAAAAAAAAAAGACCCTGCCAAAACAAAATGGCCAGCACGGATTGCTACTTTAATGTGTACAATTTAATGCTGTACATATTTCTAGTGTTATATTAAAATACATTAACAAATACCTTTTACTGTAGGTAAAACTATTGAAGAAGACAAGTAGGTGTGACATGGATAAGTAATAGTAGTATATTGTATGTCACCCTGTTTTATGTCACTGTTATGTCAGTCTTATCACTGTGGTTGGATTCCATTTATTAGACAGAGTTAGACAGTAATTGATTTTTTGGACAGCTGAAAGACTGAAGAATCAAATCTATTCTGTAGGGAAACAGGTAATTGCTATGTCTGTTATTTTTTTGCTAATAAAGCACTTGATTTTTTCCAAATGCCAAGTCTGATGCTAGAAAAAGCGAAGAATGTTAAATACCTAGAGAGGAATTTAATAAAAGCTGTATTACTCTCGCTGATCAAACGTCAGGTTAAATCTGACAACCAACAAATACAGAATTAGATGTCTGAATATGAAGTCCATTTAATCTGTTCTTTGTTTGCAATTGTAATCCCCCTGATTACCTAGATGCCTACGTGGATTGTACAGCAATATGTAAAGGCTGTGACAGTAACTTTTTTTGTAAAGAAAAGAGGTGCCGGTGCTCAGGGTCACAGACAGCTTTCCTGGGGCACAGAACTAGAGTGTTCACTGGGCAACGCCAGCCCCTCCCCCTCCCCCCGTCCGTGTTGGAGGCTTTGGGAGAACACCCCCCTATCGATTTCTCGCAACCCCAACTATCCCCTACCTCTCTCTCCCGCCACAGCCCCACCTCTCTCTCAGCCACACCCCATCAGTCTCTCTCCCGCCTACCCCCTCTCTACCCCCCACACCTGTCTCTCAAACCACACCCCTATCTCCCACACTCCCACCTCTCTCATCCACCCTTTCTCTCTCCCCCCACCCTCTCTCCCCCCACCTCTCTCTCTCCCCCCCACCCCTCTCACTCCCCCCACCCCACTCACTCCCCCCACCCCACTCACTCCCCCCACCCCTCTCTCTCCTCCCCACCCCCTCTCTCCCCCACCCCTCTCTCTCTCCCCACCCCTCCCCCCCCCACCCTTCTCTCTCCCCCCCACCCCCATTTCCCCCCCATCCCTCTCTCCCCCAACCCATCTCCCCCCACCCCTTTCTCTCCCCCCCACCCCTCTCACTCCCCCCACCCCTCTCACCCCCACCCCTCTCACTCCCACACCCCACCCCTCTACCCCCACCCTCTCTCCCCCAACCCATCACTCTCCCCCCACCACTCTCACTCCCACACCCCACCCCTCTCTCTCCCCCCCACCTCTCTCTCTCCCCAACCCCTCTCTCTCCCCCCACTCCTCTCTCTCCCCCCCACCCCTCTCACTCCCCCCACCCCTCTCTCTACCCCCACCCCTCTCTCTCCCCTCCACCCCTCTCTCTCCCCCCACCCCTCTCTCTCCCCACCCCATTCACTCCCACACCCCACCCCTCTCTTTCCCCCCACCCCTCTCTCCCCCCCACCCTCTCTCCCCCCACCCCTCTCTCTCCCCCCACCCCTCTCTCTCCCCCCCACCCTCTCACTCCCCCCACCCCACTCACTCCCCCCACCCCTCTCTCTCCCCTTACCCCCCTCACTCCCACACCCCACCCCTCTCTTTCCCCCCACCCCTCTGTCCCCCCATCCCTCTCTCCCCCAACCCCTCTCCCCCCACCCCTCTCTCTCCCCCCCACCCCTCTCACTCCCCCCACCCCTCTCACCCCCCCACCCCTCTCACTCCCACACCCCACCCCTCTCTACCCCCACCCCTCTCTCCCCCAACCCATCTCTCTCTCCCCACCCCTCTCTCTTCCCCCCCACCCCTCACTCCCACACCCCACCCCTCTCTCCCCCTCCCACCTCTCTCCCCCAACCCCTCTCTCTCCCCCCACCCCTCTCACTCCCCCCACCCCTCTCTCTATCCCCCACCCCTCTCTCTCCCCTCCACCCCTCTCTCTCCCCCCACCCCTCTCTTCCCCCACCCCTCTCACTCCCACACCCCACCCCTCACTCCCACACCCCACCCCTTTCTTTCCCCCCACCCCTCTATCCCTCTCTCCCCCTATCCCTCTCTCCCCCAACCCCTCTCTCCCCACCCCTCTCACTCCCCCCACCCCACTCTCCCCTCCACCCCCTCTCTCCCCCCACCCCTCTCTCCCCCCCACCCCTCTCACTCCCACACCCCACCCCTCCAACACCCCACCCCTCTCTCTCCCCCCACCCCTCTCTCACCCCCACCCCTCTCTCACCCCACCTCTCTCTCTCCCCCAACCCCTCTCTATCCCCCCACCCCTCTCTCTCCCCCCAACCCTCTCCCCCACACCCCTCTCTCTCCCCTCCACCCCTCTCTCTCCCCCACGCCCCTCTCCCCCCACCCTCTCTCTCCCCACCACCCCTCTCACTCCCCCACCCCTCTCTCTCCCCTCCACCCCTCTCTCTCCCCCACCCCCCTCACCCCTCTGCCCTCTCTCTCCCCACCACCCCTCTCTCTCCTCCCCACCCCTTCTCTCCCCCCACCCCTCTCTCCCCTCCACCTCTCTCTATCACCACACCCATTTCTCTCCCCCCACCCCTCTCGCTCCCACACCCCAGCCCTCTCACTTCCACACCTCTGCCCATCTGTCTCCCCCTCACGTCTCTTCCCCCCACCTCTCACCTCTCTCCCCCCCCACCTCTAACCTCTCTCCCAGCATCCCCACCTCTTCTGCCCCCAACCCCCACCTCTCTTCCCCCAACCCCCACCTCTCTTCCCCCCCCAACCCCCACCTCTCCCCCCAACCCCACCTCTCTTCCCCCAACCCCACCTCTCTTCCCCCCAACCCCACCTCTCTTCCCCCAACCCCCACCTCTCCCCCCCAACCCCCACCTCTCACCTCTGTCCCCCCACTTCTCACCTCTCCCAGAACCTCCTCCTCTCCCCACTCCAACCCCAACCTCACTTCCCCCCAACCCCCACCTCTCTTCCCCCCAACCCCCACCTCTCTTCCCCCCCCAACCCCCAACATCTCCCCCCCACACTCCCACCTCTCTCTATCCACCCCCACCTCTCTTTCTTCACCCTGCACCCCGCTTTCTTCACCCCACCCTATCTCTCTCCCCCCCAACCCCACTTCTCTCTCCCCCACAACCTCCGCTTCTCTCTTCCACCCAAACCTCAGCCTCTCTCTCCCCCACAACCTCACCTTTCTCTCCTCCACCTCTCTTGCCCCCCCCAATTCCACCTCTCTCCAACATCTCTGTCCTCCCATACACCTACCTCTATATCCACCGCACCCTCCTCTTTCTCTCCCCCCAGCTCTATCTCTCCTCTCCCGCACCTCTCTCCTCCCCCCTCACCCATCTCTCTCCCCTCACACCCCCACATCTCCTTCCACAACATTAAATAACTGTGAGGATTGGCCCTCGGTTCCGCCCCTGTGATGCGACCCGTGATGCATGGGGTGATGGCCATTGTGTGTGCACTGCGCGGGAGCGCTGCAGTACTCCTGCCGGCACGGGCCTATGCTCCGCCCCCACATCGCGTCCTGTGACGCAACGGATGGTGCTCCTGTCTCCGCTACACGTCGGCATCCCACGACCAGAAACACTCGAGGGGTTAATGCTAACAACATTAATTCCCTTCATTACTCTATAGCTGTGATTCACTCTGCCCCTGCCTATCAGTACACAGTCTATGTGTGATGACTCAATGCCTGCAGCCTTCCCATTGGCCCTCTGTACTTTATACAGATGCAGCGGCCGTTATTCGAACACTTCACGCGTTGTATACCTCGGAATACCCATGTTATGGCGCGTGATTTCTTCCAACCTTCCCGCCCCTTTTGCCTTAAGACGAGAGTGCAGAAAATGGCATTTTAGTGTTAAACAGTGTTAAACACTGAAATTGACACAGTAGCACAGTAGCACAGTACTGTACACATTACAATTAATTAATTTCTGCCATGGATACGAAACAGAATCCATGAAATTCAAACAAAGTAACCGTGATAAACATGAGTGCCTGGGGTGATTGGCCACGTTAATGCTGCGTGGAAAACAGCAGAGCACACAAAAACAGCTCTGTGATTTGATCAAACAACTATGTATGTGACACGGTCCCCCTGTGTCCCCCTTCATCCCCTTACCTTCTGCTGCGGCTTGCAGCGGGGGATGGGGAAAGTGCGGGGAGGTCTGTGGGCAGTTGGAGTGGTGACCGAGTCGCTGGCGGCTGCTATAGCAGGGCGTCGCCATTTTGTTAATCCTCGCGCATGCGCAGTGTAGTCACGCATGCGCAGAAAATTCCCTAGTTCAGCGGCCATGTTGGGGTTGGCGCCAGTGCATGAGATACTTCGCGCATGCGCAGCAGGACACAAAGAGTGGCGGCAATAGGGGAAAGGCTCAAGACAGGGACTACATGTCCCATGAGCCTGAGGAACAGACATCACATGCTGCGGCTTAGCCAATAGGCCGGCAGCATTTGTAGTTAAGTCAGTTATACAGTTAGGCAGTTAAGGCAGGAATACATTTGGGCAGTTAGTGAGTCAGTGAGTCAGTGGTAGCTGGGACAGCAGAAGGGTAGGGTGTGTGTGTGTGTGTGTGTAGGGAGTATGTGACCCACTGCACTAGGCCAGAGACCCCCTTAGGCTCCAGCTAGGTCAACACTCCCCTCAGCTTGTGGTTCCTGCAGGGACAGGCCCATTGATAGGGACACTGTCCCGTAGTACCAGAGAGAGGGACACCGTCAGGACGCGGCTGCATTCTGATCTCAGGTGATCTGGCCCAGACACCTGCAACAAAGAACAATCTCATACATGGTACAATCCATGCGGGACCCACCCCACATAGAGGTGGAGGCTTTGCAGTTGATGTCACTGGATCCGTGGATCCCATAAGCATCACTGCGCGCCCGGGTGTGGACACAGCCGGCAAGTTCCCAACTAAGTGCACCAACCATACACGGCTAGTGGAGGCAGCGCTGTCTCACACACTTGGGTGGGTGATTGATCCGTTGGACACTGGGACGCCTTAGTTCATTTGGGTAAACTCCACTGGGGTGTGGACACGGTTCCCATCACCTTTATTATTGGTTCTCTGATGTGTACAGTAAGCTGTTATTGTTTTACCCGTGTGTATTCATTATTGTCCTGTAACGGGGTTATTCCACATAGTAGAATCCCATTATAGGTGGAGGCGCTACTGAGCATCAACTCAGGGTCACCTCAGGTTCCCAGCAGCAGAGGCTCTCAGCTTTCCTGTGAGCCACATTTATTGCATCACACATACTGTAACATAGCCACACATCTCCCAGCGGATGAGTGGGGGGGGGGGGGGGTGGGATTGTGTTACAATATGTATATATAAGCTCTAGGCTGTGATCATGGCTTAACAGAGGCCCGAGCTCTCCCCCACAACAATTAAACTGATTGCATGGTGGAGAGCGTAGGGCCTCAGTAACTCTCTCACCTTTTCCTCCCGACATCACATTTTTCACCATGACATCGGAACACCATCACTGTGCCATGCAGCATCACATTACCTTGACAATGGCATGCCCTGTGACGTCCTGTTGTCATGGCAACACAAAGCCATTGGCATAGCAATATTGACAGGATCATACACGGGGATGATGCTGGGAGGAGATTATGTGACGACCCTATGCAGCTCACACTGCTCCTCCTCTCCCTGACTGCATTGTGGTGTGTTAATGATAAGGTAAGGGTGTGTGTAACTAAGGGAGTGTGTGTGTGTGTGTGGGTAAGTAAGTGTGTCTGTGTGTGTGTATGTTTGTAGGTAAGCAAGTGTGTGGGTAAGTAAGTGGGTGTGTGAATAAGTAATTGTGTGTGTGGGTAAGTAACTGTGTGTGGCTGGGCGTGTGTGTCTGTGTGTGTATTGATGTGTGTGTGTATGTGTGTGTGCGGGTAAGTACGTGTGTGTTTGGGAGGGTAAGTGTGTTGTGGTTAAGTATGTGTGTGTTGGTAAGTATGTATGTGTGTGGGTGAGTGTGTTTATGTTGGTAAGTGTGTGTGTGGGTAAGTAAGTATATATGTGGGTATGGGTAAGTAAGTGTGTGAGTGACTGTGTAAGTGAGGGGAGGGAGAGAGGAGAGAAAATGGTGGGAGAGAGCTAGGGAGAACCTACGGAGAGGGAGAGAGGTTGGGGAGATGGAAGGAGGGCAGAGGGAGGAAGAGAGAAGGGATGGGGTGGGGGAGAGGAAGATTGAGGGAAGGGGGAGTGACAGAGAGAAGGGGGAGGGACAGATGAGAGGGAATAGGGAGAGGGAGGGAGAGATCAATAAATCAATAATATAGCCTAATTTGGGACACTATTAGAGAAATATCATTATAATATTTATTTTTAAATTATGTAATTTGTTTTGTAAATAATTTTTTATTGTGTCATGGTTTTTACTTTTGGAAATCTGTCTAAAACCTACTTTTGGTAGGTCACCCTACCTCATTGACTAGAACCCATTGACTAGAAAATCACACTATTCTATTGTCTGCATATTTCTGTATGGTTTGCAAACCAGAAATCGGAGCTGCATGGTGTAAAAAGCACTGTACAGAACAGTCAAAACAGAAACACCAAGTGTATATTCATATGGCACACAGGTTGTAAAGCCTGTTCCAGTCTTCAGGCGTAGTGAAAGCTTCATTGACGGCATTGATTGATATGGCCCTGGCTGTGTTGGCTCATCTATCTATAGAACATGTAGCTTTCTGAATCCAAACTACTTGTGACAGGGACTTCACCTTTGTACAGAATATGACCAGGTTCAGGTACAGTTTGTTTTGTGATCACTAAGGAAACGGCCCAGTGAGGAGCTAAGAGAAGGAAAGTGGTTGCGTGACTTTAAATGCATACAGTCTGTATCAGACTTTATTGCGCCCACTAATTAAATTGAATTATAAAGCAGAATTATCACGAGTTTTTATTGGATTCTATGGCACAGATAATGCAGAATATTACAGAATATCCAACCATAATGCGCTAGTTGGAGCAATAACCTGTGCTATATATGTACTAGAGCAACAATGCTAGATGAATTGGATAACCACATTGCACTCACATTTTAAATCTAGACACTTGTTCCGAGTGTGAAATTTTAACCTCGACAACTCAATCAATTTACTGTGTCCAAAAAGAGAAGACGAACAGACGCAATATCGTGGATAGAGTTATATTCTAAACCGTTTAACTACAAACCAGCCATACTGTATTAAAATATATAAAAATAACGTTAATGAAAAAACATTGGTCTGGTCATATCTTACCTGACTTTCTGCAGCAAAATGCCTTTGTCAAGGGTAATGGTGGAGTTGCTGACATTGATTCATTGTTTTAATTGGGCAGATCTCGTTTTAATTAACCCATTTCGCTGCCAGAGGCGCCTCAAGCAAAACGACATCAGCCCACTTAACACAATCAAACAATCATTACAATAAAACAGACCAATTACATTGACAGCAAAGACCATATTACACTTATGTTGTGATTGCTGCATTTACGACACTTCTTTTTGTAACAGCATTTTCTTTAAATGACCTCCTCTAGCTTTAGGTACAATAATGGTTTTATAGTTTTGGTCTATAATCAAGCCCCTTAATTTTTGGTTTAGACTGATTTTTACGGAAACAATTCCGGATTTTACAAAAATTTGTATTAGTTTTTTTTTTTACAGATTGTTCATTTAAATTATGTATCACTCAAGTGCATTACAATAGATAATTTTATTAGGAAACTAAATGGCATTAGATATACGTGTTATGTTAATTATAAATGAGACTACGCTACACAGGACTTTTGGAATTTATATTGAAGCTAGTAATGTACATCAAGTCTCTGGCAGAACCTCACATAACTACCGTGTAGGAGGAAAGAGGCGACAATCCAGAGGACTTATTCAAAACAGAAAATACTTTAAATATTATACAGTTGTGTGAAAAAGAAAGTACACCCTCTTTGAATTGTATGGTTTTACATATCAACACGTCATATTACACTGTGTCATGATTTATTTAACAAAAATAAAGCCAAAAGGCAGTAGCTACAGTATGTGTGAAAAACTAAGTACACCCTTACTGCTTCCATAAGAATTAAGATGCTAAGTAGCAGACAGGTGCTGCTAATCAAATGGCCTTGATTAATTGATCATCAGCAAGTGTGATCACCTCCATAAAAGCTGAAGTTTTAGCAGTTTGCTGGTCTGGAGAATTCAGGTGTGTGTTAACACAATGCCAAGGAGGAAATACATCAGCAATGATCTTAGAGAAGCAATTGTTGCTGCCCATCAATCTGGGAAGGGTTATAAGGCCATTTCGAAACAATTTAAAGTCCATCATTCTACAGTGAGAAAGATTATTCAAAAGTGGAAAACATTCCAGACAGTTGCCAATCTTCCCAGGAGTGGACGTCCCAGCAAATTCACCCCAAGGTCAGACAGTGCAATGCACAGAGAAATTGCAAAATACCCAAGAGTTACATCTCAGACTCTACAGGCCTCAGTTAGCATGTTAAATGTTAAAGTTCATGACAGTATAATTAGAAAAAGACTGAACAAGTATGGTTTGTTTGGAAGGGTTGCCAGGAGAAAGCTTCTTCTCTCTAAAAAGAACATGGCAACATGGCTTAGGTTTGCAAAGTTGTATCTGATCAAACCACAAGACTTCTGGAACAATGTCCTTTGGAAAGACGAGACCAAAGTGGAGATGTTTGGCATTAATGCACAGCGCCACGTTTGGCGAAAACCAAACGCAGCATATCAGCACAAACACCTCATACCAACTGTCAAGCACGGTGGTGGAGAGTTGATAATTTGGGCTTGTTTTGCAGCCACAGGACTTGGGAACCTTGCAGTCATTGAGTCGACCATGAACTCCTCTGTATACCAAAGTATTCTAGAGTTAAATGTGAGGCCATCTGTCCGACAGCTAAAGCTTGGCCGAAATTGGGTCATGCAACAGGACAATGATCCCAAGCACACCAGAAAATCTACAACAGAATGGCTGAAAAAGAAAGAGTCAAGGTGCTGCAAAGGCCCAGTCAAAGTCGAGACCTCAACCGATTGAAATGCTGTGGCTGGACCTTAAGAGAGCTGTGCATAAACAAATGCCCACAAACCTCAATGAACTGAAGCAACATTGTAAAGAAGAGTGGGCCAAAATTCCTCCACAACGATGGGAGAGACTGATAAAGTCATACAGAAAACAATTACTTCATTGAATCATAATCTATACTTAGTTTTTCACACATGGCTTCTCCATTTTGGCTTTTTGTTAAAAAAATCATGACACAGTGTAATATGTCATATGTTGTTGTTCATCTGAGGTTGTATTTACCTTATTTTAAGACCTGCTAAGGAACAGATGATTGTTATTATGTCCTGATATGTAAAACCATAGAATTCAAAGAGGGTGTACTTTATTTTTGAATATACTGTATATATATATATATATATATATATATATATATATATATATATGTGTGTGTGTGTTTGTGTGTGTGTGTGTCTGTGTGTGTGTGTGTGTGTGTGTGTGTGTGTGTGTGTGTGTGTGTGTGTGTGTGTGTGTGTGTGTGTGTGTGTGTGTGTGTGTGTGTGTATACACACATATATATATATAATTATTATAATTCCCTGTACTGTATTCTTTGTGAAGCGCTGAGTACACCTTTGGCGCTATATAAATAAAGGCATACAATACAATACTCTGGAGAGGCAATGACACAATAAGATCGCAGGAGAAAATAAAGACACAAACTCCAGATCACAGCCCTCCCCCCCTCCTTCCCACTAAAATGTTAATGCACCAAGAACTTTGTTTTCACAGCTGCATTGCATCTCAACCACCCCAGTGTACTGTTGCGGCAGCTTTTATTCTAACAAATCGCCGTTTTTTCCCTGGCTTTTTCCTGGAATGCAACGCTCTTCATCTGGCGCATTTTGCGTTCATTTTGCGTTCCCAGCTATGGGTCATGCGCGGCTGACGCGCGGTTGATGCGTTTATTGAGAATGGTTCGGATTTAATAGGTTGCAATTCTTCGCGTGTCCGCCAGATGGCAGATATTCATGAATTGTAATGCGCATGCGCTTCAGTAATGTGTCGACTTGCAGGTGTTTCGTTTAAAAAAGATACCACAGTGTGCTATTGTAACTTGGCCTTGAGACTGAAGGAAGAGGTTGCAAAAATGTATCAATTTAGGCTTTTCATATTAAAGAAAGACAAAGACCAGTTTCGGTTACAGTATTCTCCAGAGACCCGCCCGCCATGAGTATTCAAGTGCAGCCAGCATTCCAAAAACCCAACAGAAGTTACGCGTATTTGATATGGGCCGCGATTAATGCAACAGAAGATAAGATGGCAACAGTTGTTCAAATTTATCAGTATTTTGTCGAAAACTATGACTTTTACAAATTTTCGCCAACTCCTCATACGTGGAAGCGTGCAATAAGGAAAAGGTTATATAGCGATCACTGTTTTTATCGTATTGAGCCACAATTTGTTGGAGGGTATTGGTGTGTATCACCGGCTTTTTCCTGTATCTATGATCATGATGACGGCAAAAGGCAAAGGGTCGTGTTAAAATCAACTAAGAAACGACAGTCGCTGCCAAGCAATGCACCAGCACCAGCGTTCCAATGACGGTCCCGCCGTCAGTGACAACCCTGAGCCTGAGCCAGATTTTGCGTGCAGTTTCAATCAAGCTTGCATGTACCTAAGCAATTTCCAGCCTCATCAGCTGACTACAGGTGGACTAGTCCCGCTGCAAACTATCGACATGGATGATCAAGAACGCTGGACTGGCAGTGGACCGGCGCCGGCTGAATGGGAAATTCTATGGTGAGTATTGTTGCCGTATTATTTTCTGTGTTTTTTTTATTTTGACAATACAGTATCAATATCGGTGCGATTCAAAAGTCAAGCGATTCTCCTGTAAGCAATATCATTAGCTGAGCGGCTTCTACAGTACTGTACTGCAGATACTGAACAATTGGTGGAACGTTAGGCGCATGCGCATTGGAACCTTCTTGAAACGCATACAGTATGCGTGTCATCACATCGACAGTAGGCGCATGCGCATGTGAACAGGAGACGCCCCCCGAGAAAATTATTGGTGGGACTGGCTGGGAACTTCTTTAGGGGGCTGACCATTACAGTAAAACTTTTCTTTTTGTTTTTCCTCAGAAAAGAAAACGGCTAATGGAGGGATTTCGATGGATAATATCGCTTTGTGTAACAATGCCTGCACATTGCTGAATCGGATTTAAAAACCCACGTACCGGAGTCTACAGTTTAGTTGCCGTTGTTATTGATTAGGATAGAATACTGTACCTGAAACAGTATGCTGATGTTTTCCGGCCGTACAGTATACTGTACAATACATTTTTATATACAGTACAGTATACTGTGTAATAAACCCGAAAAATAAAACTATGCATTTATTCTACATGTATCACATACATTATGTGTCTTTACAGTATACAGTGCCAGTACACAGGCGGCACATTTTATTTGAGTGCGGCTAGCTCCGCAAGCCTGGGGATGCCCCGGCATGCTAGCCGCACTCCCTCGCGGTCACGCGTCATCGGGTGCCTGCGCCTCCTGCACGCGCGTCCAGGGCTCCCCGAGGGAGCCCTGGTGTCCCGCGATGTGGGGGACGGCGGCAGGGGGTTCCGGGGGACCCGGCGGACCCGGCAGCGGGGAGGAGAAAGCCCCGATCGGAGGGCGCTCCTCCGTGTCTTCGGCGCGCGCCCGGCACCCTCTGGCACGCGCCAGGTTACTGCTGCGGCCGAGAACGGGCAAATGCTCAAATAAACTCGGCCGCAGCAGTACATACAGTACAGTACAGTTTGTGTCTTCTATTTTTTTTTAATACTCATACTGAGCATACTGAGCATGCCTACAGTATACAGTGCCAGTACATACAGTACAGTTTGTGTCTTCTATTTTTTTTAATACTCTTATACTGAGCATGCCTACAGTATACATTGCAGTATGCCTCGACATTCTAGAAACACTGTATTTTGTTACAGTAGCAAAGGAGCAAATGGAACAATGGAAAACAAATCAACATGTTCTTTTATTGGTGGAGTAAGTACAAAAACATTTATTTACAAATACTGTACAATGTAGAAACATTTTAAGTGCACAGCAATTCAAAACATCAACAGGTGTATGGTTTACTGCTACATTTGTGAAAACATTTATGTCAGTCAGTATGGTTTACAGTCACATGTTTTAAAAACAAATTCTTTATTCATAAAATAAGCAAAACGCAACATCTCCTTTATTAAAGAACAGCAAGTCAAAACATATACTGTACAGTGGGATGGTGTGCAAAACAGTCTGCACCAGTACAGTCCATGAGGGCAGCAAACAGGGCGGGTTTTCAGGGTAACCTTTGAAAACCGTGCCTGTTTGCGGCCCCCAGGGACTGGAATTGTGCAGGTCCTGTGTGTGTGGACAGCAAGTTAAAACATTTCTGCATAAATACAAGTAAAAAAACACACAACAACATCTCCTTTATTTAAGTACAGCAGTTCAAATCATGTAGAGTACAATACAGTTCAGCACAACAGTATGGTCTTACCTGTGATTACAAAAAAAACTTTATTCATAAAATACAGTATACAAACGAAACATCTCCTTTATTAAAGAAACATATACAGTACAGTGGGATGGTGTGCAAAACTGTCAGTCAGAACTGCACCAGTGCAGTCCTCAAGGGCAGCAAACAGGGCAGGTTTTCAGGACAACCTTGAAAAACATGCCTGTTTGCGGCCCTCAGGGACTGGAATTGTGCAGGTCATATGTGTGTGGACAGCAAGTTAAAACATTTCTGTATAAATACAAGTAAAAAAACACACAACAACATCTCCTTTATTTAAGTACAGCAGGTCAAATCATGTATAGTACAATACAGTTCAGCACAACAGTATGGTCTTACAGAAAGTCCTCCACATTGTCCGTCCATGGCCGATTCCTTGCATGGCGCAAAATGCCATTAATGCAGTCTCGATCGCCTTTCATTACAGGATCTGTAATTGGATAAAAGCACCGCATTTCATCCTGAATGTTCTTTCTTAAATTGACAGGAAGCGCCTTTTTAACGCGATTTCCTTTGTAGTTCACTTTGAAGGCACAGTCACCGTACAACGAGTAGGGAACATGGTGCTTAAAAAGTAACAAGGCATACTTGTGGGGTGCAAGATAGTGAAAAAAGGCGCGAACAACTTCAATGTGAAATAATATTAAATGTGAAAATTAATAATAAGTGCAATATCAATAAATGCCAATATAATAAAATAACCCAGCTCAAACCCTCTGGTGGGACCTGTTTCACGGGTTCCAAGAAGTATGACAGATCTCAAACAATCCAGGAGGAGCATGTATGGGACAAAGAGAAGAATACACAATTTAAGTGCAGATCTAAGAACAATGAGGTCTAATATAGGATGTAATCTTGGCTCGGATGTTCAGCCTACTCACAAGATATAGATGAATAGAGTGCAGTTAGCAGATAGGGCTGCTACCCGTGTGGATGAGATGCTGTTTGGATCTCCCTCAAAGGCGTGTTCTCCAATGCGATGATAGTGTATACTTGTGGAGTGCACCAGCACTCTTCACCCTATACTTCTCCCTGAGCGCCGGTGGCAGATCGCACAGGGTGATGTCGGGCACCGTATCGATGCGAGCGAATGTTGGTCTTTTGGGAGTGGGTGTGCTTGAGGCGACGGGCGATGGTAGGTTGTCTGGGAGGAAGCTTTCCTCCGGTCTTGGTCGCTGTGTTGTCTCCTGGCGTGGTCTTGACGGGGTTGTCATGTCCTCCTCAACGGCATACATGTACACTACATCTTCTGGTGGAGGGGGTGCGCTTGGTGATGGAAGGGTGTCGAAGGTCCCATTCATCACATCCATGTCACCCCCCTGCTCCAGCGTTGGGGAAACAGGGGCATTAACACCGAGCAAATAATGTATGCCCGCAATGTCAGCCTCTATCTTCTCCATCCGTCGATCCATCCGTTGATCCATATGTATCATCCGTTGATCCATTTGTAGCATCCGTTGCTCCACATTTAGCATTGTCTCCAGAAGCTGATCTATCTTTGCTAGCACAATAGAATTCCCGGGGAGATCCACAGTTATCCCATTCAGCATCTGGTCTAATGAGCTGCTTCTTGTGCATGGCATGTGAACATCTGGGTGGATGGGTGCAATGGAGGATGAGATGGGGGTTCCATGGAGAGAAGATGCAGCGATATCGAAGAAGAGTGG
Organism: Ascaphus truei; assembly: GCF_040206685.1. Classification (NCBI taxonomy): domain Eukaryota; kingdom Metazoa; phylum Chordata; class Amphibia; order Anura; family Ascaphidae; genus Ascaphus; species Ascaphus truei. Next base: position 187,686,377 of record NC_134487.1, read on the forward strand.
AGGAGGTGACCTATGGATATCCGGTAGTGGAGAAGCGGCAGCGTCGTCGAAGAGGGATGGAGAAAGTGACCTTTGGATTCCCGGGCGAGAAGCAGAGTCGTCTAAGAGCAAAGGAGGAAGTGACCCGTGGATTTCAGAGGCAGCGTCGTTGGATAGAACTGGAGAAGATGGCCTGTGGGTTTCCGTGAGGGCGGCGGCAGCGTCAAGGACGAGGGGTGGCGAAGACGGGCTGAAGATTTCGGGGACAGCGGCGGCATAGTCGTCGACGCGTATGTGAGGAAGTGGTCTGTGGGTTCGATGGGTTGGCTGCCAATCGTTTTGCGTCGAGAGTACATCACCGTATATCTTCTTGACATAATAAGGCTGACGTCTATGAAAACCCTTAGCCTTTGAGGTCAGCAGAAGGTTTTCTTTATTGGCCTTAGCCTGTCGCTTTTGCCTTGGCGTGGAAACGGCAACTGCCTTTCACTTTTTCTGCTTGACAGGCACGGCAGAGGCAAGTGGGTTCCTGCGTCTGTAGAATCGGGGTTGATCCATGGAAGCAGGTGGCACAATGCAGTATCTGGACAAGGGCAAGTTCAGGTAAAGATCATCGAGTGGTGGGCTATCCAAAGTGTGTAACCTTTTATGCATGGCGACCAGGTACAGGTGTTGAAAGTGGGCGTACTCTAATGTGAGTCATTACCGTATAAATACACCATCCATATTGTGGATTCACTGCACATTGAATACACATCGACTAAACATCGAATATACATTCTTGTGTTTGTATTTCTTTCTTCTCGCAGCAATGCCTGTTAAAAAGATTTCCAAGGAGCTCAGCATGCGAATTAAGGACATGTACACGAGCGGACACCGAATTGCTGCTATCCAATGCTGGTTAGCTACTTCTGGCATCGTTGTGCCAGCAATCACCGTGAGCTATCATGCACACGAAAAAAACAGAGACCGCAAAAGGGCACCAAGGGTAACTAACGCGTAAGTATATTTATACAACTTTAAAATAAAATTAATTTTAATTTAAATCTAATATTTTTGTTATTTCTGTTGATTTATATTACAACAGTATATATATTTTGTATATTTATATCAGTACAGTATATATATTTTGTATATTTATATTTATATCAGTACAGTATATATATTTTGTATATTTATATTTATATCAGTACAGTATATATTTTTTATATTTATATTTATATCAGTACAGTATATATATTTTGTATATTTATATTTATATCAGTACAGTATATATATTTTGTATATTTGTATTTATATCAGTACCTTATATATATTTTGTATATTTATATTTATATCAGTACAGTACAGTACAGTATATATATTTTGTTTATTTATATTACAACAGTATATATATTTTGTATATTTATATTTATATATAAATTTTATATTGCTGCATATTAATAAAACAATATATTTTCTTTACATTGTAGGGAGACAACTCTTCTGGTGGACAAAATAAGTGAGGAGAATGATGAGAAGAGTGCATTAAGGGTCAAAAACACTCTGCAGGAAAAGCACAATCTGACTGTATCCGAGAGCAGCATAAAGAAGATGAGACCCAGCATTGGATGGAAATATGGACGTGTGAGGTTAATACTGGACAGTACAGGAGGTAAAAGTGTTGTTTAGGAAACTGTACTATATCGCTAAAATTATGTATTCCTTGTCATTACAGAGCGTACCCCATGATACGGGATGCAAAAAAATAAAAAGAGTAGTCCAGGCCCAGGCATGGATCGACAGTGGGGAGACTTTCCAGGATTGCATCTTCACTGATTAGTCTACTGTGTCGCTGGAGAGATTTGCAAGCTTTGTATTCCACATAAAAGGCCGCATATCTTTGAAGCCGTGGCCAAAACACCCCGTGAAGCTGCATGTGTGGGGTGCCATCTCTAGGCGTGGACCAGGATGCATTGTCATCTTTGAAGGTAAAATATATCAAATATAATGTAGCCTTATGCACTGTACATAACTAGTGTAACCTTACTGTATGCACTGTACTGTACTATTGTGCAGTTTTTTGAGCACTTTTCTTTTCTTGCTATAGGAATAATGAATAAAGCTTTCTTCCAAGACAACATTGTCCCTGAGATATATATATATCACACGCGAGTTCCCCAATGGTCACCGCTTCTACCAGGACAATGAACCGAAGCACACCGTGTCAACAGCGCATATCCTTGAGCGCGGTATCAACTGGGTTAAGACGCCAGCGGAGTAAGTGCGGTAACCGTGTCTCATTTGTTTCCCACAGTTTTTACTGTGTACTGTATCTCTTAAACTAATTGTCCTTTTTTTTCAATGACAGATCGCCAGACTTCAATCCGATCGAAATGGTCTGGCATTAGCTGAAGGACCATATCCGGAAAGTGGCGAAACCCTCCAAAAAGGACTAGTTGTTGAAAGGCATAATGAGTTTTTGGAACGATGTACTCACCGTGGAACGCTGCAATAAATATATAGACCATATTGCCACTGTGTTGCCCATTGTAATCGTGCGTAATGGGCAAGCATCAGGAAAGTAGTACTGTGCTGTAGTTTTGTAAGTACAGTATGATACAGGTAAGTATGGCACAGATTTTTTCTTTCCCAATAGTCAGAGTATACAGTAGTTACTGCACCGACACACTTTATTCGAGCAAATACCCGGTATGTACCTGGCAGATACCTGGAATGCGCCACTCCTAACCTCTGACAAGCCCCGTTGCATTTGCCTTCCCAGCCTGGGTTCATGCCTGGGTGATGGGCGGCTGATCTGTTAAATGATAATGATTAGGATTTAATAGGCTGCAATGCTTCGCGTGTCTACCAGATGGCATAAATTCATGAATTGTAATGCAGTTTATATATATATACTGTGCAGTATTGCAGCCAGCGGGAATAAAATGCTTCAATCCCTGCTTGGAAAATAACTCAATGTACTCGGGCAGAAAACAGTCACAAACCTCAATACACCCGGGTATATCCGAATTCGTGGGACTAGCCAAGCTCGAATAAAGTGTGTCGCCAGTGTACAGTTTTTTCTTTACAGAGAGAGAAGCACCAGCCATCAGGTTACAGTACATAGTATTTAACAGTAGTCAGAGTATACAGTAGTTCCAGTATAGACTAGTTTGACAGTAGTACAGTAACTGCCTACTAACTGCTCAATTTTTTTCTTTCTAGAGAAAGCAGCACCAGCCATCTACAGTAGTACTACACATCACACAATGCCATAATACAGTACGCACATAACTGCACTATTTTTTTGTTTTCTTGTCGTTTCAGGAAAAAAGGGTGGCCTGGGGGGAGGTGGGGTGTTGTGTCCAGTCTAATCTGTTTGTACAGGCAAATGTACAGTATATAAACAGCAGTATTGATGTACACAAAACCTCTCCTCTCAATGAACTACTGTACCGTACACGGAATGAGGAACAAGATAACGACGGAAAAAATAATATTACTATGTACAGTATACTGTATATATATTCTGTATATACAGTATATACAGTATACATATATTATACATTACAGTGTATATACTATATGTTATTACATAATATTCTTATAAATGTGCATAATTCATGTTTCTCCATGTTTTACAAATGTTTTCTAAATGTTTATCCGATTTCAATCTGCCAGAAGAACTTAATAAAGACTGCATTATGTATTACTCATGATTATTTTTATATTTGTATTTTTTTTGTTCCTGATGAAATAAAATAAATATTTATTCACATTCCTGGTAATCATAATCATTGACAACAACCACACCCCCCCCCCTTACCCCTACAGTATAAGAATGAAGGACAAAACAACATGAATCAGTTAATGGTGTTTTTTAATCTCAATTCTCACAATGCTGTGCACATCAGATTTACATTTCAAATTCGAGAAGGGATTTTCCAAAGCGTTACCATAAACAAAGCCTCAAAGGGTTGGGGGGGTTGGGTGAGTCATGTGTAGTAATCATCTAGCTCCCATCTCAAAGAGGCTTAGAGTACACGCAGGCACAGTGAGGCGATTGACGCTCGGCTAGGGATGGATTAAAAATACAATGACTAACTTCAGAAAATGAATGACTCTGTGGAGGTGTCTGTCGAAAAGAGTTTGTGTGTGCGTGGGGGAGGGATGAAGGATTAGTTGTGCTGCAGTTCAAAGAAATTACATACTGTAGAGTAGAGTACAGTAATTTCAAAAGGCAGTTCATCATAATAATTTGATCAATAAACCCCCAAATACAACCCCCAAATACAGTACATAAAAAGCAAGTCACTTTATCTCCCTGTGCCTCAGGCACCAAAAACATACAGTAGATTGTGAGCTCCATGGGACAGGGAGGGACCTGTTCCTGCAAAATGTCTCTGCAAAGCGCTACGTATACTGTAACTAACAGCGCTATACAAAAACATGCTATTATTATTATTATTATAATATCAAGGTGATGTTCTGTGCAAATCAAATTTGAGAAAGGATTTTCCAAAACGTTGCCGTAAACAAAGCCTCAAAGCTTCCGTCTCAAAGAGAATTACACGCAGGCGCAGTGAGGCTTTGTACTGTAGCCCGGCTTTCGACGGATTAAGAACACAATGGCAAGATTCAGAAAATTAATGACTCTGTGGAGAGGGGGGGTTGGGTGACTCATGCGCAGTAAGCAGCTAAGCAGCTAAATAGCTCCCATCTGAAAAAGGATCACACGCAGGCGCAGTGAGGCTTTGAAGCTCGGCTATGGACGGATTAAGAACACAATGGCAAGATTCAGAAAATTAATGACTCTGTGGAGAGGGGGGAGTTGGGTGACTCATGCGCAGTAAGCAGATAGCTCCCATCTCAAAGAGGCTTAGAGTACACGCAGGCGCAGTGAGGCGATTGACGCTCGGCTAGGGACGGATTAAAAACACAATGACTAACTTCGGAAAATGAATGACTCTGTGCAGGTGTCTGTCGAATGACTCTGTGGAGAGGGGGGGGGTTGGGTGACTCATGCGCAGTAAGCAGCTAAGCAGCTAAATAGCTCCCATCTGAACAAGGATTACACGCAGGCGCAGTGAGGCTTTGAAGCTCGGCTATGGACGGATTCAAAACACAATGGCAAGATTCCAAAAATTAAAGACAGGCGCATGAAGTTCAAAGCTAAAGACATACTTTAATTTCAAAAGGCAGTTCATCATAATAATACACCCCCAAATACAGTACGTAAAAAGCACACAAATCAACCATGTGCAGTCAAACACACAGGGTCGCAGACAAAAGCTACTGTACAGCACAGATTGAATATCGTAATACAGTAAGATGGTTTTTGCAGGCTTGTGGAGAAAAAAAATTACAATTAAATTGTAAAAAAATTTTTTTTTTTTTTTGGTCACTCAGGCAAGCAAGCGGTGGTGGGCGAAGTTACAGGTGCATGCGCAGTAAATTCCTGCTGTCAACCAGGAATGTGATTGAAACCAGACACACGTTCAAAGGAATGGTGTGGGAGAGATTTACTGAATTGTAGAGAAGATAAGAAGTTGAAATACCCTGCAGTGCAGTTAATTATCCTGAGCGAGGGGAGAGCGCTGTATATGCCGAAATGTGACACTGTTACAGTACTGTAAACACCTATGCGTTTCAACAATTTTCAAATGAGACATACTGTACTGCAGAACAGCACTGCAAATGCATGTATACTTTAAATATGCAAATTTACAATTACTGGGCGCGCACACACAGACTGTATACTGACGTAGGTTGAACCGCGAAGGTATTAGACTTCCAAGACAACAGCTCGCAAATGCCCCCCCTGAGTTTTTACATGGCATTGCAGTATTGCAGACAGCGAGAATAAAATGCTAATATCACGAGCGCGAAAATAACGCAGTTCACTCCGGGTGAAAACTACACAAAACCGCACATAACCGGGATAATCTGAAAATCGCGGATCTAGCCGATTTAGACTAAAGGCAGACGCCACTGTACATATGCGTTGCTCCAAAGGTGGACAGCCTTTGGCGCAGCCCAAGGACAGCTAACGGGTGTGAGCCGTTTGCTGCCGTTCACTGATGTTTGCTGATGTTAAAGTGATGTTAAAGCTGCTCTATTTCAATCTCAAACTCACAAACCCTTTATCCCCTGTACCCAATTTTCCAACTCTATCTGTCCATGAAATGTCTGTGAATTTACTGCATATCCATGTAGTTTTATAACTCTGTGCCCAGGACATACTTGAAAACGTGAGGTAACTCTTAATGTATTTCTTCCTGGTAAAACATTTTTATAAGTAAATAAAATTAAAAAATAAAATGGCTGAGTACCCAGTATGTCCCCATAGAGCAGCATAAGGAGCTGAAGGCCACACTGAGCGTCACCAGAGCATCTCTGGAGGCGGAAATTAGATGCCAGGTGAGACTGTATGAGAGGGAGTAGGAGATGGTTCAGAAACTGGAGCAAGAGCTTGAGAAGCAGAGAGGATGCTCCATACCCAAATGTCAGTACACCCAGGAGAAAGAGGCGTGGAAAACAGGAGCAGCAGCGATCCTATCGACAAAAACTGCAGAGATTCAAAATATGAAGGAGGCTCTGATGCAAACCCAGAGCATGCACCAGGAAGAAGTGAAGGCCCTGAGATGGGACTTGTAGGATCAAACTGCAGATGCAGACACCGCTGACACAGAGTTATTGTCTTCACAAGAGAAAGCCAAACCAGCACAAGACAAAGAGGTAGCCAAGGACCAGTCTGCAGGGCCAGAAGGCCTAGTAATTGTCCCAAAGGAAAAAGTCTTCAACTGGAATTCAAGGAAAACGAAGAGATGGATGTCAGACGTCTCTGACAAAGAGTCAGAAAAAAGGTTTCTGCGCTCGTCTTCAAAAATCAACTCTAATTCATTTGCAGCTGTAAGTGTAAGGAGCCACTCCTCAAATGCTCCTAAATAAGGAGAGCTCCCTAGAGAGCACACCAAAAGACAAAAAGAAAACAATGCACACAAGCGCACCACGGAGTAGTATAAAATATATGTCATATTTTAATATTACTGTAGATCAGAAGACCACAAATTGACACAAAATAATTACATAAACACATACAGTATGACATTTAAAAAATGTGTATGGTTACTCCAAAAATAAGTATGCTAACCAAACAAAGCTTCTATGAAGCACAATAACAGAAATACAATAAAAAAAACAATATTAAGTCAAGAACAACCCAACTAACTACCACTGATGAAGGTCTAAGGGAAAGCTGATTTGAAACCACAATGAGGGGAACTCATACTGACCATAAGTGGCAGCGGGTGCCATGTGAGCATGCAAATTGTCCATACTGCACGAACACACTGCAAGAAAGTATCTCTGCTGGTGCTTCCTGGTTGTCTTGTTCCAGCCAATGGGCGTGTGGCAGAGCTGCCTCTCGTGACCTCTACGCGTTTCGCAACACCGTGATTCGTCAGGATGTCACGATAGAGGCGGCTCATGCGCCTTAAGTACCAGAAATAACCAATAGAAACAACACACTGGTCTACTCATGATGCGCAATATGCTAATCAGTAAGCCTACGTGAATGTGTGCTATAAACTAACACCCCGTGAAACTTATAAACAAACAATGAGTGAATATAATATTAATAAATTAACAGCCATGCAATTCAATATGGCCATTATTATAGTGCAAAAGAACTTATTTAATGTGCAGAAAATACCTTAATACCATATTAGTGTAAATGCATGTATAAATACAATACCATATATAAAGTGCTCAATAAATGTAATTACTTAACCAGCAATGTATATAAGCAGAACCTATAATCATGCGGATGTGAAGATGATCATATGATAAATAACAAAAATAACAACATAATAAACTACAGTATAAATATATAACATTCAGATTAAAAATGGAATAAAATAAAATATGCAGTAACAAATTTATATGGTGTACATCAGAATCAGATGAATGATTCACGCCATGCTTATTTATCAGAGACATTGGGTTAATGCAATCATTTCATTAAACCCTTTCGGATACCTAGGGCCTCATGCAGTAAGCGGCGAAAAAGCACTTCTCGCCCGTTTCCCGCCAAAAATGCCTACCCCTATTCAGTAAGGGGCAAGAAAGTGGCGAGAATTAAAAAAACGCCAGTTTTTGTGGCGGTTTTATTTTTTCGCCATTGGCGAGGCGAGAAGGCACTTTTCGCCTAAAATAGACATGTTTTCTTCCACGCTGTATTCTAGTAGTGGCGAGTAGCTTTGCGCCGCTATTCGCCACTCTAGAATTGTGTTTTTATGCCGAATCAGCCACGGCAAAAAAAGTTGGCTAGTTGATGGTGAGAGGCTGCTGATGAGTGGCGGATCGGCACTTAGAAAAAATTCTGGCCTTTTTCCTGGCTGGGATTTATGCCGGGGGTCTCCTGAGCTGATACCATTAATACCAGCACCGGAGCCCCCCGGCATGCATCCGAGGCAGGAAAAATGCTTTTAAAGGCCACTTCATTACCTTAGCGGCTAACCGCTAAGGCAATGAAGGGGTTAAGCCGCCGTGCCAGCTTTATTGTGGGTAGCGGAGGTGGGTGAAGGGGGTATTTTTCCCTTGTTGTTTGTTTAGGGCTTGCGGGGGGTTGCGGGTGCGCTTAACCCCTTCACGACCGTAGCGGTTAATACCGATACCGGTTAAACCCCACCCGCAAGCTCTAAACAAACCACCGTTGGGGCTAATACCCCCTTCACCCACCCCTGCTACCCACAATAAAAATTAAACACACAAAACAGCCCCACACTAACTAAATAAATATATATATTACACCAACAACACCTATACCCCCCTAACATACAGTATAGTAATGGGCACAATTACTATTATCCACAAATGGATAAACATAAAAACATAATAAATAAATAATAATAATAAAAACATCCAATGTAATGTCCCCTAACCCCTTAATCACCGTAGCGGTTATTAACTGCTACAGTCATTAAGGGGTTAACCCACCCTCACCCACATACCCTACCCCACTACCCCCCACCCCCTGAGGCCTAACCACCCTCACCCACTGCCCACAAGGGAGGCCTACCCACATTCCCTTGGGGCCAATACCCCTTCCCCCCACCCCAACACATACAGTAAGTACAATAATGTGCCAAATAACTATTGTCCAGATAGGGATAATAAATTTTTTGGCATTATTAAACACATTAACTAGCATAGTAAAATAAAGAACATTCTACTGACCTCATCAATAAGAAGGCCCCGTCGCCAGCATCATCCTTGTGGACCGTTGCCAAAATAATACATAGCCAATACATTGCAATGACATTCAAATATCAATGAACCCCTAACTAAATGAACTAACCGCAAAGGTAATTAAGAGGTTAAGCCATCATGGCCACATACCCACCCTTCACGCATTCCTTTGTACAGACATTCCTGGCCTCTCTGTGCGGCCCGCGATGACTCCGGTCGGGCGCCAGTTAATGAATTAAATAATAAAAAGAAAAAAAAAGTTTAAAAAAATGGCGGTGATTCCCTGCGGTCCCGGCGCGCATGCGCCGGGCCCGCTCCCCCCCCTGCTCCCTCCCTCCTCGCTCGCAACGTGGGACGGAGGGGAAGTAACAGCCAGCTCCTCTGCAGCCGCTCTACCACCCCCTGCTCCCAACATGGGACAGAGGGGGAAGTACCAGCCAGCTCCTCTGCGGCCGCTCCCCCCCTGCTCCCAACGTGGGACGGAGGGGGAAGTACCAGCAAGCTCCTCTGCGGCCGCTCCCCCCCCCACCCTGCTCCCAACATGGGATGGAGGGGAAGTACCAGCCAGCTCCTCCTGAGGGCCCGCTCCCCCCCCTGCTCCCAACGTGGGACGGAGGGGGAAGTACCAGCCAGCTCCTCCTGAGGGCCCGCTCCCCCCCTGCTCCCAACGTGGGACGGAGGGGGAAGTACCAGCCAGCTCCTCTGCGGCCGCTCCCCCCCCCCTGCTCCCAACGTGGGATGGAGGGGGAAGTACCAGCCAGCTCCTCCTGTGGGCCCGCTCCCCCTGCGCTCCCAACGTGGGATGGATGGGGAAGTAACAGCCAGCTCCTCCTGCGGCCTGCTTCCCACCACTTCCCTCCGCGGCCAGCTTCCCGCATCCCCCCGAGCTCACCTCCCGTGCCTCCCCCTCTTACTCCCCTCTGAGCCCACCCCGAGCCCCCAAGCCCACCTCCCATCCCGGGCAGCTGCCGCAGGGATATCGGGGGCAGGATGGGAAACGTCCGGCGGTAAGTCACTGTCACCCACTCAATGTCACCCACCCAGTCACTGTCACCCACCCAGTCACTGTCACCCTGTCACCCAGTCACTCTCTCCCACCCAGTCACTGTCACCCAGTCACTGTCACCCTGTCACCCAGTCACTCTCTCCCACCCAGTCACTGTCACCCACCCAGTCACTGTAACCCAGTCACTCTCTCCCACTCAGTTACTGTCACCCAGTCACTGTCACCCAGTCACTGTCTCCCTGTCACTGTCTCCCACCCAGTCACTGTCACCCTGTCACCCAGTCACTCTCTCCCACCCAGTCACTGTAACCCAGTCACTCTCTCCCACTCAGTTACTGTCACCCAGTCACTGTCACCCAGTCACTGTCTCCCAGTCACTGTCTCCCACCCAGTCACTGTCACCCTGTCACCCAGTTACTCTATCCCACCCACCCAGTCACTCTCTCCCTCCCACCCAGTCACTGTCACCCAGTCACTCTCTAAGTCACTGTCACCCACCCAGTCATTGTCACCCAGTCACTGTCACCCTGTCACCCAGTCACTGTCACCCTGTCACCCGATCACTCTCTCCCACCCAGTCACTGTCACTCACCCAGTCACTGTATCCCAGTCACTCTCCCACTCAGTTACTGTCACCCAGTCACCCAGTCACTGTCACCCTGTCACCCAGACACTCTCCCACCCAGTCACTGTAACCCAGTCATTCTCTCCCACTCAGCCACTGTCTCCCAGCCACTGTCTCCCAGTCACTGTCTCCCAGTCACTGTCTCCTGCCCAGTCACTGTCACCAAGTCACTGTCACCCACCCAGTCACTGTCTCCCACCCACCCAGTCACTGTCTCCCACCCACCGCCATTCACCCACCCACCGCCACTCACTCACACACCCAGTCATCCACTCACCCACTCAGCCACCCAGGCAGGCAGTCACATGTCTTTTGTTGAAAATATAAAAAATAAACAGGTTGCATTGTAATGTTTTTTTCTGTATCACAATAAGAAAACAGTTAAGTAAAAGTTGCGCGCTAAAAGATATTTTTTCAAGTTAGGTGCGCTATGGGTTCGGGGGGGGGGGCTGCCTGCTCCTTTCATTTGTCCCGGGCCCAATGATTTCTGTTGGCGGCCCTGTGGGTGATGTGAGGTGCAGGGGGGGAGAGGATGATGGGTGATGTGAGGTGCAGGGGGGGAGGGTGATGGGTGATGGGAGGTGCAGGGGGGGTCATTGGAGGTGCAAGGGGGGGTGATTTGAGGTGCATGGGTGTGATTTGAGGTGCATGGGGGGTGATTTGAGGTGCATGGGGGGTGATTTGAGGTGCATGGGGGGTGATTTGAGGTGCAAGGGGGGTGATTTGAGGTGCATGGGGGGGTCATTGGAGGTGCAAAGGGGGTGATTGGAGGTGCAAAGGGGGTGATTGGAGGTGCAAGGGGGGTGATTTGAGGTGTATGGGGGTGATTTGAGGTGCGTGGGGGGTGATTTGAGGTGCATGGGGGGTAATTTGAGGTGCAAGGGGGGTGATTTGAGGTGCAGGGGGGGTCATTGGAGGTGCAAGGGGGGTGATTTGAGGTGCATGGGGGGTGATTTGAGGTGCAAGGGGGGTGATTTGAGGTGCAGGGTTGGTCATTGGAGGTGCAAGGGGGGGTGAATTGAGGTTCATGGGGGGTGATTTGAGTTGCAAGGGGGGTGATGTGAGGTGTATGGGGGGTGATTTGAGGTGCATGGGGGGTGATTTGAGGTATAAGGGGGGTGATTTGAGGTGCATGGGGGGTGATTTGAGGTGCAAGGGGGGTGATTTGAGGTACATGGGGGTTGATTTGAGGTGCATGGTGGGAGAGAGTTGTGAGGTGCAAGGGGGGAGAGTGATGTGAGGTGCAAGGGGGTAGAGTGATGTGAGGTGCAGGGAGGAGAGCGATGTGAGGTGCAAGGGGGGAGAGCAATGTGAGGTGCAAGGGGGAGAGGGATGTGAGGTGCAGGGGGGGTGTGATGTGTGTGCTGTGCAGGGGGGTATTTTGTGTTTGATGTGGAGGGGGAGTATTATGTGTGTGGGTGAGGGGGAGAGATAGATGGGGAGTATCGCAAAGGTTGATAGTGAGGGGTTCTGGGGGAGATATGAGGATGATGATGAAGGGTGCTGGGGGAGATATGAGGATGATTATGATGATGATGATGAGGTGCTGGAGGAGAGATGATGATGGTGATGATGATTTTACCCGTGCAGCCCAATTTTTTTTTTCTTTGGAGCAGTTCGGCCCTTCTCACTTTACGAGTTGTGCAGGCCTGTACTAATAGATATATATCTATATATATATAATTTGATCCAATTATTTAATGTAAATGTTTATTTACAGGCTAATGGTTCTTAAATTTACTAAAGTATTCTTTCCACCAATACACACCCAGATATAATATTTTACCTAGATAACTGATGTATCTTTTTTGTTTTTTACCCGATTTCCATCCGTGTTGTATGTTGTAAGCACAGATAAACAAATGAAAATAAAGGGCCCAGTTTATAGGGTATGGAACATTAGAGATATACTAGTACGCACTATTCTGCACCCAACATTGGTCTTTAAGATGAATAAATGGTGCTCCATAAACTACGGGGTCTGTTTATCAAAGTCTCCCAGATGAAAATCTGGGGCAAAATGTCTCAATGTCTGCTGAATTTAAGCATATCTGCTATTTATATCTGTTTGATTACTATTTGCTTCATAATTACTATACAAACAGTAGATAGAACAAAGACAACAACTCGTTTATTTTTGAGAATGGACAGTTTTATCACCAAAAGACACTAGATACAGATTGTAAAAAAGGCAAAATGACTTATTCTTAAGCACCATATAAGTTATTAAATATGCCAATGTCCTTAGTTTGATTTTGGACATACTGTCACTTTATAATTAAAAGAAAAGGTTACACAATACATATCAGTTTGAGTATACCTGTGGGAATAATGCTGCTGCAATTAAAAAATTGGCCAAAGTAAGTCTTAGAAAGCTCAGGTCCTTATTCTATAAAGTATGATAGCGCCAATCCGGAAAGCCCTGTTCAGTATGTACCTATAGGCTTTCCGCCCCCCCCCCCCCCCTTTATTGATGTAGATGTGCTACAGCTTTCAAGAACTCATCGCTTTTCTCTTCTGCTGATATATGGAGAAGTTTTTTAGGATATTCTGTGGTGGTCATTGAAGGAGACCTGTGAGCATGCTGTATGTGAAATGTGTACAGCATTTGGATTGTCTCAGTGGGAGTATCCCATTGCATTGCAATAAATATCTCCAGTAGACATGGGCAAAACTGTCAAAATCTGTTTTGCGGAATTTCCTGTGATTTCTACTCAAAATCCATTCGGTGCTGTAAAATCCGTCATCGGATTGTTCCAGTTTCAATCCATGCGGATTAATCCAAAACCGCCACTGGTGGATTTAAACAATCCAATCCACGGATTCTGCAATCTGATGGTGGATTTTAACAATCCAATCCGTGATTATTGCTAAATCCGTGGATTCAATTGTTAAAATCCACTGGTGGATTGCGGAATCCGCGAGATAACAAAAATCTGGATGAAAAATTGCTCTTTTGAGACTGATTTGCAGAAATCTGCGGACTAAAGGAACTGGCCAATCCAAGGCGGATCGAAATCTGCCCCCGAAATTTGACCATCTCTATCCAGGTGTCAAGACATTAGGCAGGGCTGTTGGGCAAAAGTATACATTTTGTGTTATACTGCACCGACACACTTTATTCGAGCAAATACCCGGTATGTACCTGGCAGATACCTGGAATAAGCCACTACTAACCTCTGACAAGCCCCGTTGCATTTGCCTTCCCAGCCTGGGTTCATGCCTGGCTGATGGGCGGCTGATCTGTTAAATGATAATGATTAGGATTTAATAGGCTGCAATGCTTCGCGTGTCTACCAGATGGCATAAATTCATGAATTGTAATGCAGTTTATATATATATACTGTGCAGTATTGCAGCCAGCGGGAATAAAATGCTTCAATCCCTGCTTGGAAAATAACTCAATGTACTCGGGCAGAAAACAGTCACAAACCTCAATACACCCGGGTATACCCGAATTCGTGGGACTAGCCAAGCTCGAATAAAGTGTGTCGCCAGTGTATAACTTTTAGAACTCCATAACTCAAACCCAGAAGATTAGTGTTTCTAAAGGAATGTCAGGGTACATCTTGATTTATTTAGAAAGTGTGAGATTAACCACTTTTCAGATGGAGAAATCAGAGATTAGTTGTGGTTGGCTGCCCCTTAGGTATTGGAGACCTGTTTGACGATTTCTCTTTGCATCTTCTAGGAGGAACAGTGTCCGAAGTAACATGAGAACAACTCTTTGCCCTATGCAACATTTCTACCAGTGTTCATCAATCAGTCTGGGACTACATTGGTATGAATGTTCTCCTGGACCAACATCTCTAGGGGACTGGGTTAAGGATTGCAAGCCTCCTTTTAGTTATGTTGAAGACCAAGACCTCTACGGTAGACAAGATTAATGGATCTTCTGAAGTTATCCACACACGGCATCTCAAGTCTATTTCATGTGAAACCAGAACTTGGAACAAAGTATCACAAAAGAGCACATAAACTCATACTGCTGATGAGGACAGCCAATTATTTCTCAGAAAAGGAGTAACCATTGAGCCCAAAAGCATTACAGCATAAATAGAGAAGAGCAGTTGTGAGACTAATAGAAAATGGTGCAATATTTACTCATAATCCAAAAATGTGTATGAAATCAGATATATAAACATCTGTGATTCATCTGTCAAACTGGGAAGTGTCCAAAAAAAAAAAATCCCAGAGAGAAATCAACATTAAGAATCATAAATAATAGAGGATAAACATCACTTTGGCTGTGTACAGTAGGTGACTTCACTTGCTAATTAGTGCCTGTTTTTCAGTGAAAAGCTTTTCCAAAGTTTTAGAATTCAACTGCAAAAAGGACACAGCCAGAACTTCCCTCATCTCTGTCACTATGGTCCCGCTTAATCAGAATAATACTGTTCAAAGCATCCATCTCTGTTTAAACTGCACTCAACCACTGAACACTATTAACATTTCCAAAGCCATTGTAGTTGGAGTTATCTTTGGTGGGTTCATCATTTTTGGCATGCTGGGGAATATTTTGGTTATCCTTTCGGTGGCCTGCCATCGGCATCTACAGACAGTGACTCACTATTTTATTGCCAACTTGGCTGTGGCTGATCTACTCTTAATGTCCATGGTGCTTCCATTCTCTGCTATTTTTGAAATCCAAGGATACTGGCATTTTGGTCGCATTTTCTGCAACATCTGGGCTGCTGTGGATGTTCTCTGTTGCACGGCCTCCATAATGAGCCTATGTGCCATTTCTATAGACAGGTACATAGGGGTTAGTTATCCACTTAGATACCCAAGCATCATGACTGAGAGGAGGGGGCTTCTAGCTCTGCTATGTATATGGGTCTTGTCATTTGTGATATCCATCGGACCTTTGTTCGGTTGGAAGGAACCAGCACCAGAAGACGAAACAATCTGTGAAATCACAAAAGAGCCCGGGTATGCACTCTTCTCAGCCTTTGGATCCTTTTATCTGCCACTCACCATCATCCTTGTTATGTACTTCCGGGTGTATATTGTGGCCAAGAGGGAGAGCAAAGTTTTAACCTGTGGGATGAAGTTCGAGAAGTCGAACTCGGAGGAAGTGACATTGAGGATTCATCGGAAAAGCACCCCGGAAAACCTCAGTTCCACTTCTAGCACGAAGAACAAAACTCACTTCTCAGTGCGGCTTCTCAAGTTTTCCAGGGAAAAGAAAGCAGCAAAGACATTGGGTATAGTAGTGGGATGCTTTGTACTGTGTTGGCTTCCGTTCTTTCTAGCCATGCCCATAGGTAAGTAACAATTTCATGTATTACATTAGTGCATCAATACATTGTTTTTGTAGATGTCTGTACCAAAGCTCATGCTGTGTAATTCGGGGCCAAAATACTGTATTGCTTCACATTTATCTATGAGAATTAAAAACAGGAGGGATGCTGCTTTAAAGAGGCAATCCAAGCAGTTAAAAAAAATGAAATTGTTTTATATATGCAGCATTTGATTACCTTTATTGAAAACTAATTACCTAAGCTGCCGATCGATTGGTTCTCCCACGATCGATCAGCAAAATCCTGTTTCCCAGGGTTCACTAAATGCCTGTCTTTCAGTTTCAAATCAAACCTTCAGTCAGTGTAACTCAGCAGCCTCAATGTATTCTTATATAGCTCAACCCCGTTATAACACGATCCATTACAACACAAATCCTCTTATAACGCTCCCAATTTTTCATTTGGATAGTTTTTAAGTTCACTGGATGCATGTAAGATCACAGTAATCATTTGCATAAAATTCTGTGCGGGGGGCGCAGGGGTTACAGAGGCCCCCGCGCTTCCCGAAGGCATTTAAAATAAATGCAGAGAAAGCGGCGAAGGCCTCTGTAGCTTCTCCTTACCGTGGTTCAGACGGCTGCAGTTGATGCGTCACCACGGCAACTTGACGTCATGACGCCAGCTGTCAGAGCCAAGGTAAGAAGGGATGGGGGGGCGTGAGGAGAAAAAGACATCTAACACGATTTTTGGACCCCACGCACCGCGTTATAACGGGGTTGAGCTTTATTACTAAGGTGAAATTATCTATTGTTACAGTTTGCAGCTCAAACTGCTGGGAATATTGGCAAAAAACTATCACGAACAGGAAAGTGTTAAAAAGATCTTGCACTGTTGGGAAGGTGTGCTAAAACCTGCAATAGAAATCAAATGATGCTCAGTATATTAAAATGAATTAAATGGCATTAAGAGTTGAATTTTAAAATAAAAAAATAAAGTACGTATTATCTAAGACGTATGTATGTATTGTATGTCTTTATATAGCGCCATTAATGTACATAGTGCTTCACAGTAGTAATACACGTGACAATCAAATAACAAATACTACAAATAACAGATCATGGGAATACGAGCTTCAGACATAAATGTAACATTTCGGTAGAGGAGTCCCTGCTCTGAGGAGCTTACAATCTTATTATCAAATTGTCAAACCATGTAAAAGAAAACAGTTGTATTTGCTAGTATTGGTGCTTACAATCTAATACTACAGAACTTATGTATTTAAAAAAAAACACATGTAGGATATTGCTTGTGTAGCCCCCTTTTCCTGTGTCTAAGGGAACCACGTGCGCTGCCGTTACCTGTGGCTCACAGAAGGCCTCACCCTCCACAGCTGGCAGCCTGGGGTGAGCTCTTGTTCTCCTCGGCCTCAACCTGAGAGGGATCCCAGCGCAGTGGGGTAACCCCTTTCCAGACCACTTAAAGTGAAATGATACACACACCAGTATATAACAATTGGTTTACTGACAATAGAATAACGATATAACGGTACCATGCAATATAACACACACAGTACAATAATAATAATACAGGGGTGAGGCTCCCCAAAAGTACCTAAGGTGTGTGGCACCACAACACCTGGTGTTCTTTCCCAATGAGTCAGTCCCACCCACGTTTAGGGAGTAGTGCTACCCCTGTGGACCGATGGTGCACTTGACCTCCCTGGGCACTCCTGTACCCAGGTACCATTGGAAGAGCAAAAAGGATCCGTCTGATCCGACGACGTCTGCTGAATCCTCTCTCACTAGTCCGCAAAGGCATCCGTCTCTTGGGGGAGCTCCAGCTGGAGTGCGTCCCCTCAATATCTATAGTTGCCTGTGGCCTGATCCCAAACCGCAGGCTGCAGCTCACTGCATGGTGTCTCTTCACTGGTGCTACACCTGACACTATAAGGCTAAAGGGTAGCGCCCCTGTCTGGGGTCTTCCCTCTAGCAACCACAATCTAAAAAGGGACGTAGGACCTAGCTGGGACCTAAGGACAAACCTAGTCCTAGTCCAGGGGAGCACAGCTCCCTGGACACTACCTCAGTGGTTCTCCCCTTCGTCCAACTGCCAGTAACTGCCAGCAACCCCTGTAACTGCCAAACTGTCTCAAAATTCTACCTGCATGTCCCTCGGACTCCTGAGTCATGTAGTCCCTTGCAGAGCCTCTCCTAAAATTGCCGCCGCAACTCTGGGGACTGCATGCGCAAAGACTCCACTGCACATTTGCGAAACCTAAAATGGCCGCCACAACTTCTCGCCTCTCTGTGCATGGACACGGCTGCAATTGTGCATGCATGAACTACAAGATGGTGGCCCCCGCTTTCCGGGTATACCGCGGAGCTCCGCCGCTACCATGCACCACAGCTGTCCCCATCCCTGGCACCGGAGGTAAGACGGGACACGGCTACACTTGGATTGCTCTTTTCTACATTTTTTTAATTACAGGATTGAAGCAGGGGGTCTCCAAAGCTGAACTGCATTCATTTCTGCTCCAGGGACCCGCTGCTTCAAGAGATATGTACCTCTGTAGCTGTGAAATATATATCTGTGGAGTTAAAAGTCCCAGTCATGTGGGCCAATAGGATACCGCACCGGATGACGATGGCTTATTATAGGCTAAAGCTGTTAAATTCCAGGCATTATTGAAAGCTTTGTTCTCTCATAGGATAATACCCAGAATTTTAACCAATCAGTAATGGCCTGGAATTTTTGGCACCTTGCCAAGTTTTTCAGTTAATCATTCACAAGAGTGAGATCAGCTCTTTGGCTGCGGCCCCGCTAGCGCTGACTGCGCTGAGCGCGTGGTGCTTGATGCTTTTAGTTACATAAATGTATATGGGCAAGTCCCCGCTCATGCGGTGCGCAGGCACACACGCTCACTCAAGCTTGGCGCTTGAGTAAACAAAAGAATGTAACTTTCCAGAGTGCTCAATTTGCTCGCAACGCCCCCCGGCGCTCGCTTGCGAAATAGCCAGGACACCTCAAGCATGAGCGCGGTCAGCACCAGCGGGGCTGCAGCCTTAGGCCCAGGACATAGTGCACTCAGCGTCGCTGAGCCGGGCTGAGCCGCGCTGAACAGATGCACAAAGCCCCTGCATCTGTTATCAGCGCGGCTATAGTTTCTCCCTCTGCATGCGTGCTGATGCGTGCGGAGGCTGAGAAACTTCCCCGAGACAGACAAGTTTGAAATTAGCCGCTCGGGGAAGTGGAGGAGCGGTCACGTGACCGCTCCCATCCAATGGGGCTGCAGCCGGTCCTACAGAGCCACCAGACCAGAGGCAGCACAGAGGAGTGTGTATATGTGTGTGTTTATGTAGGAGGGGGGGGAGCGGGTGATGTCCCCCCCTTCTGCTCCGATCCTTGTGCCTGTCTCCCTGCCAGCGCGGGAGATGCAGGGGTGTTGCGCTGCCCCGTGGGGTTGGGTTGGGAGGGGGGAGCGGGTGATGTGTCCCCCTTCTGCCCCGATCACCGTGGCTGCTTCCCTGCCCGCGTGGGAGATGCAAGGGTGTTGCGCTGCCCCCGTGGGGAGGGAAGGGAGGAAGAGGGGAGCGGGTGATGTGTCCCCCTTCTGCCCCGATCACCGTAGCTGCATCCCTGCCCGCGCGGGAGATGGAGGGGGGTTGCACGGCCGCCGGGGGGAGGGGCGGGGGGGGGAAGGACAGGAAGGGGTTGTGTCCCGGAGCAGTGGTGGCAGCAAGGTGGTGTGTGTGTGTGATTATATATATGTGTGTGTGTCTGTGTGTATTTGTATGTGTGTGTGTGTGTGTGTATATGTGTCTGTTTGTGTCTGTGTGTGTGTGTGTGTGTGTGTGTGTGTGTGTGTGTGTGTGTGTGTGTGTGTGTGTGTGTGTGTGTGTGTGTGTGTGTGTGTGTGTGTGTGTGTGTGTGTGTGTGTGTGTGTCTATCTGTCTGTGTGTCTGTGTGTGTGTGTTGTATGTGTGTGAATATATTTATGAAAGTTGCACAATGTTAATAAATAATTTATTCTCACAACATGTCTTTTTTTTTCATTTTTAAAATATAATACACACACACACACACACACATATACACACACACAGGTTCCCCAGTGACACACAAACACACAGATCACTTCAAAGTCTGCTGTGTGTGTGTGTGTTTTGTGGATGTAGAGTGGGGGGGGGGGGCTGCAGTGTGTTTTGTGGGTGGAGGAGGGATGCAGAGTGTTTGTTGGTGCGTGTGTCTGCAGTGTGGGTTTACAGGGGGCTGCAGTGGGTGCAGGGTGGGGGCTGCAGTGTGTGTTTTTTGGGTAGAGGAGGGGTGCAGAGTGTTTTGTGTGTGGGTCTGCAGTGTGTTTTGGGGTGTAGAGGGGTTGTGTGTGTGTGTGTGTGTGTGTGTGTGTGTGTGTGTGTGTGTGTGTGTGTGTGTGTGTGTGTGTGTGTGTGTGTGTGTGTGTGTGTGTGTGTGTGTGTGTGTGTGTATAAAGGGGGTTGTGTGTATGTACAATTTCCTTTCAATAAACTTGCAGTAAAAGCATAATGTAGACAATGTTGATAAAAAGCAATATGACCACAAAAGTGGATCTTTTTTATGAAAAAAATTAAGTAAAAGCCTACATTTAGCCTATAATAGTAATAATCCCCTCAGAAAAGGGCATTACTGGCCAATAATGCCCTGTTCTTCAGGGATTATTAATTAATTATAAGCCTGCGTGATGCGGGACATTTAAACACCGCCATTTCGTTAGACACACAGTTCCTTGGCTGCGTAGATAGCGACACGGTTCAGAGGTAAGCATCTCTGGAAGCAGGGTGTCCCGGAGCTGAAATTAACACAGTTCAGCTTTGGAGACCCCTTGCTTCAATCCTGTGTAATGGTGTTTCCCCCACCCTCTGGGAGATTCTGCCATTACTGGTTGTGTGGTGCATGATACTTGCTGGTAAAAGGGGGGCTGAGCTGTCTGCCGGTGGTAGTGGGGACACATGATCAGGTTTCTGGGGTACATTACCCACGCGGTTCTCTAGCAGTGCAGCACCTCCATCTGCTGTAGGCTCAAGATAGGTGAAGATGATATCCTACAGTAGAACTAATCACTTCTCCTCCCCAGTAAGATCACACACTAGGTGGGAGTATAATAACAGGAACGGTTTGTTCTCTTGGTCTGTACAGTACAGGACAAAGGCAGATCTCTGCCCACTGCAGTCTCTGGGATGGTCAACTTGAGGATGGTCCCTGGACTACCACTACAGGTCAGGACCCCTTCAGATGTCCTGGCTCTTCCCTGGCCCTCTAGCAGGACCAGAGGTATAGGGTATCACTCACTCTCCCCCAAGGGGAAGAGGAACAGGGGTAGGCTAAGCTCCAGGCAATCCTCTGTGATCCCTGCCTCTCTCAAGGGAGGAGAGACACTACTACATTTGGGGCAGCACCTTAAGTACAGCCAGGAGGAGGGCACCAGGTCTGTCCCATGATTAGTCATGCTCAGGCCTGATGTCACCGTCTCCCACTGTCACTCCAGTGCAACATTAAGGAGGGGGAAAAGCCCATGTTAACTACTGGCAGTCTGATTCTAGCAGGGCTTACTGCCAGGAGTAGGGCAGGTTAATAGCCAAAGGTGACATGTCTACACCTGTAATAAAACAACAATAAATTAAACCTTTATTGCTGCTTTAAAACACAAGTTTCAGGGAAGTTTTAGCCACATGCTGAAATGACCTTGATCTCTCATATAAGAAATAGAAAAGATCATTCTCCCCATAAAACACAAATGAAGTCATAACATAATCTGATACTTAATATTGTGCTGATCTATGTCTAACATACCATGTTTTCAGTTTCTTGGCACCAGGTATGTTTACATTTTTTTTTTGCCTTAACTGTGAGTGTGAATGACAGTTGCAATTTTAAACCCACAAGTGAGGCACATTTCTAGTAACTGATATCTTCAGAATTAAACTATAGAATTTAAAAAGGGTGCAAGACTTCTACACTGAAGGTCTTCAGGCAAAACTTCTGGAGGCAGTTTGCAGTTTAAAAAACACTAGGTACTGTAAATCAATGTACTGTAAGTGTTTTGTTCAGACCGTGGTGTTAGCTCTGGGAGTGCAGCCTTTAGACAGCGACCATGTCTGTGTGAGGTCTCATTGAACGCTACTAAACAGGCTCAGCGTCAAATTCTTTGTATAGGCTGAAATTACCTACAGTTCAGTGTAGCAATAACAGAAAGAAAATGTATATTTTTAAAACAAACTGATTTTACAAGCGTATTTTAGACCATGGGTGCTAATCTCCAGTCCTCAAGCCTCCCAACCAGGTCAGGTTTACAGGATCTCCCTGGTTCAGCACAGGTGGCTGTCACGGGAGACCACGAATTTACAATTTTTATACCGGGATAATTCATTGAGCAAAACCAAGAAGTAAAACAAATTGTCATTTATTTCATTGAAACAGACGTACATACAGTGGATTACAATTATACAGAGGAAAACAAACTTACTGGGGGTCTGGGCTACAAACTAACCTTTCCTAGTTGAAATAGCACAGAAAATAAAGTCGTTACCAGTCCTTTAGATGACCGGGACTAAGCCCGAAAAGTCCTGGAAACTGATCTCGGCATGTTCCTGCCACCACCGCTCTTTCCACTCTGGAGGTGCTGAAATCCCTGGACTGGGAACGAGTACCAAACGTCCTGGTACTCTTTTCGGTTTGTAGTTCCTCCATCTAGACTCAGGACCCCGGTACCGTTCTGGGGATACCTGGTTCCCCTATGCCCCTTTTTCCTTTCTGATCTATGCTGAAGCTGGGACTCCCGGCGGTGAGCTGCAAGAATGTTTTCAGAGTTGGATTTTGACTGGAGCCTTTTGCTTCAATGCATCCGAGAATCTTACCCGATTCCCCGCTATATTTTTGGGGTATCCAGTAACTCTGGAACCCCGCTACATACAGTAGCCATAATCTGTAAAGAGTTTCTCCGCAAAACCCATCCTGAAACTCATAGCCTAGCAATCTGCTTGCTGGCACCCCTGGAAAGGCAAAAAAATAAATATTCTTGTCGCATATTTTACATACAGGCACAGAAGTACATATACAACAGTCAGGTCCAAGAGCTTACACTCTAGGACCCCAAAACATGGATCAGGGGCAACCAAGTGGGCTTGACCTTTATTAGTGAGCCTAGTTACCCCTTCACCATTACAGTGGCTCAATCAGAGGCTCAGTTTGAGGATATTCTGAAAATATGACCTGTTGGGGGGGATTGAGTACTGGAGTATTGAGTTCTAAAGCACCCCTGCTTTAGACATACAAAACAAATTATTTATTTATAAAAATGTTTTACCAGGAAGTAATACATTGAGAATTACCTCTCGTGTTCAAGTATGTCCTGGGCACAGAGTTATGATGAGAAATACATGGTTACAAATACAAGGTCACATTAAGTGAACAGGGCTATACTTTATTTATGAAGACATTGCATGAACAGTTTAACATGTTTAATTTTTTATGCATATGAAACAGTTAAAGCCCAAATTAAAATGTGAGACAGCTTTAGTTTTGAAAGAACTTAGGGCCTCATGCAGTAAGCCCCGATACAAAATTTTCGGCACGAATTGCGAAAATGTATTTTTTGGGTGATTTGCCCTCGCAGTATTCAGTAAGGGCCGAATCCTTCCGATCCCTGCTGAAGCACTGCGAAAGCAAAGCTGCCGATGAGCTGTGGCGATACAGCCTGGCTCCCGATAAGGCTCCCGATAAGCCTTTGGTGCCGATAGATGTTTGCAGCTGAGAGAGACAAGCCGCTCTCTCAGCGCAAACTTCGGCACCAAAAAAAGTATTTAAAAACAACTTTTATTTATACTCTACATGTGCAGGGGGTCTTCGGAGCTAAACCGCGTTGGTTTGAGGTCCGGGGACCCCCTGCCCCCCGAGATACAGGCCCCTTTATGAGGTGCCGGTATCCCTCGGCGTTTAAAGTTCCCGATCACGTGACCGCGGCCTGTAAACAAACCAGAGGGATACCGGCACCCCATAAAGGGGCCTGTATCTCGGGGGGCAGGGGGTCCCCGGACCTCAAACCAACGCTGTTCTGCTCCGGAGACCCTCTGCACATGTATAGTATAAATAAAACACACACACATCAATAAAGACTCGTTCCTTACCTTGGCGGCTATGTGCAACGGTAATGAAGCAGCATGAATGTCTTTTTAATTATACTGTACAGTGAGCAGGGGGTCCCCTGAGCTGAACCGCATTGCTTTGTGGACCAGGGACCCCCTGCTTCCCGAGTTACAGGCCCCGGTATGTGTCATCGGGTGGCAGTGTCGCCGCCATGTTTATAGCGTCCCCGCAATAAACATGGCGTCCACACTGTAACCGATGGCCCAAACCGGGGCCTGTAACTCGGGAGGCAGGGGGTCTCTGAGCCACAAATAAATGCGCTTCAGCTCAGGGGGCCTCCTGCTTCCGCACAATATTATTAAAATACATTAATGCTGCTTCATTACCATAGCGGATAGCCGCTAAGGCAATGAAGGGGTTAACGCATAGTAGCATGTTTATTGGGGACAAATGCCCCCAATAAACATAGCAGCAATACACAACATACAGTATAGTAATGGGCAGAATGACTATTATCCACAAATGGATAATAGTGCAGTTGTCCATTTACAATACTTACACAACAATAAAGACTTTAAATACATATAGCACTCACCCATGTCCCACTGCCACGATGAAGGCCATCCTCATCTTCATCCTGCCCATGCCCCATCCGCTTCTGCAAAACAAACACAAGAATTACAACATCCAAATTAATGTCCCCTAACCCCTTAATCACCATAGCGGTTATTAACCGCTACAGTTATTAAGGGGTTAAGCCACCATCACCCACATACCCTCCCCCACAAAGCCCCCCAACCACCCTCACCCAATACCCACAGGGGAGTCCTACCAAATACCCTTGGGCCTAATACCCCCTCCCCCAGCACATACAGTACAATAATGTGCCAAATAACTATTATCCACATAGGGATAATACATTATTTGGCCATTATTAAACACATTCAATAACGTTAAAATGTAAATAAAATTGTACTAACCTCATCAATAAGAAGTCTCCGTCGCCAGCATCATCCTTGGGGTCCGTTGCCAACATTAGAAATAGCCACAACATTTCAATATCATTAACATAACACTGAACCCCTTAATCACCTTATCGGGTACTAACCTGAAAGGTAATTAAGGGGTGAAGCCATCCTGCAATGCCTACAACAGTTATGCATAACATCTTCAGTGAAATAAAAACCAATTGCCTAACCAAATTCCATTTAATCATTCAATCTGTAGGCTCACATGCCTCATAAAACATTGCATTTACAGTGTATACATGTAGCATAACATGTAAACTGCATGTACACGCTGCAAATCAATGTTAACAATACAATAATGCCACTCAAATCGCCATACAACACAAGAAGTATATTATTTAATACAATAAACTCACCATCAATGAATTACCACACATCAATTACATCCCTAAACAATTAAAATACCATCCATACCAATTACACAATGAACTAAAGCTATCCTAACAGAGAACCACTTCAAAACATAGAAAAAAGTACACCAACAAATACAATATACTAAAGCAAGGCTTTCCATATCCTATTGTATGGCCTGGAAGCCCAAAACTTACATCTGTCTAAAAATAAAATACATTTAGCACACATCAATGCATAGCCACAATGATTAACAATACAGAATTAGAAGCTTTAACAACACTATCATTTCTTACCCTGTATATATATCTGTACACATACATACAGACATACATACAGTGGGAAGAAATGATATGCATTATAAAAAATGAAAACATGAAAAAGCAACACAAAAAACAGTTACATTAAGTACATTTCTTTATTTAACTTACCATTACTTGCCCCCACCGACTCCCGTTGATCAGCTTACTCACGAACCAATCCACGACACCATCCACGACACCATCCAGGAACAAATCCACGACACCATCCAGGAACAAATCCACGACACAATCCAGGAACAAATCCACGAACCAAACCAGGAACCAATCCAAGAACAAGTGCAGGAACCAATCCAGGAAGCAAGCCACGAAGAAATCCAAGAAACAATCCACGACACGATCCAGGAACAGGAACCCATAAAAGAAAAGAAAAAAACAAATTAAACATTAAAATAATAAAACATGACAATCAAGGGTTGTACTAGTTTTATTCTTAGTGAATCTGTATTACAATACCTTGTTCCGGGGTCTTCTTGACATCCGGTGCCACGCCCTGGTCTTCAATCTTCAGGAGGAGGTCCGTCCTCCTCGGCATCTGCCTTCAAAATGAGACGACATAGGCTTTTATAGGCCTATGACGTCACATTTGTCGTCATATGGTTCCCACGGCCCTGATTGGGCCGTGAAAACCATGTGTTTTGGCCGATGTAAAAAAATTGATGACGTCACTTAAAGGCAATGCCAGCACAGCCAATCTGAATGGATTTGCTGCTATTGCCTTTAAGAAAACGTCATGAAATGACACATGGCCGGACTCACATGGTACTTGAACCAATCAGAGTAGGGATGGAGTTCCCACGCTCTGATTGGCTGGCTTACCATGTGAGTCCGGCCATGTGTCATTTCATGACGTTTTCTTAAAGGCAATAGCAGCAAAGCCATTCTGATTGGCTGTGCTGGCATTGCCTTTAAGTGACGTCATCAATTTTTTTACATCGGCCAAAACACATGGTTTTCACGGCCCAATCAGGGCCGTGGGAACCATATGACGACAAATGTGACGTCATAGGCCTATAAAAGCCTATGTCGTCTCATTTTGAAGGCAGATGCCGAGGAGGACGGACCTCCTCCTGAAGATTGAAGACCAGGGCGTGGCACCGGATGTCAAGAAGACCCCGGAACAAGGTATTGTAATACAGATTCACTAAGAATAAAACTAGTACAACCTTTGATTGTCATGTTTTATTATTTTAATGTTTAATTTGTTTTTTTCTTTTCTTTTATGGGTTCCTGTTCCTGGATCGTGTCGTGGATTGTTTCTTGGATTTCTTCGTGGCTTGCTTCCTGGATTGGTTCCTGCACTTGTTCTTGGATTGGTTCCTGGATGGTGTCGTGGATTTGTTCCTGGATGGTGTCGTGGATTTGTTCCTGGATGGTGTCGTGGATGGTGTCGTGGATTGGTTCGTGAGTAAGCTGATCAACGGGAGTCGGTGGGGGCAAGTAATGGTAAGTTAAATAAAGAAATGTACTTAATGTAACTGTTTTTTGTGTTGCTTTTTCATGTTTTCATTTTTTATAATGCATATCATTTCTTCCCACTGTATGTATGTCTGTATGTATGTGTACAGATATATATACAGGGTAAGAAATGATAGTGTTGTTAAAGCTTCTAATTCTGTATTGTTAATCATTGTGGCTATGCATTGATGTGTGCTAAATGTATTTTATTTTTAGACAGATGTAAGTTTTGGGCTTCCAGGCCGTACAATAGGATATGGAAAGCCTTGCTTTAGTATATTGTATTTGTTGGTGTACTTTTTTCTATGTTTTGAAGTGGTTCTCTGTTAGGATAGCTTTAGTTCATTGTGTAATTGGTATGGATGGTATTTTAATTGTTTAGGGATGTAATTGATGTGTGGTAATTCATTGATAGTGAGTTTATTGTATTAAATAATATACTTCTTGTGATGTATGGCGATTTGAGTGGCATTATTGTATTGTTAACATTGATTTGCAGCGTGTACATGCAGTTTACATGTTATGCTACATGTATACACTGTAAATGCAATGTTTTATGAGGCATGTGAGCCTACAGATTGAATGATTAAATGGAATTTGGTTAGGCAATTGGTTTTTATTTCACTGAAGATGTTATGCATAACTGTTGTAGGCATTGCAGGATGGCTTCACCCCTTAATTACCTTTCAGGTTAGTACCCGATAAGGTGATTAAGGGGTTCAGTGTTATGTTAATGATATTGAAATGTTGTGGCTATTTCTAATGTTGGCAACGGACCCCAAGGATGATGCTGGCGACGGAGACTTCTTATTGATGAGGTTAGTACAATTTTATTTACATTTTAACGTTATTGAATGTGTTTAATAATGGCCAAATAATGTATTATCCCTATGTGGATAATAGTTATTTGGCACATTATTGTACTGTATGTGCTGGGGGAGGGGGTATTAGGCCCAAGGGTATTTGGTAGGACTCCCCTGTGGGTATTGGGTGAGGGTGGTTGGGGGGCTTTGTGGGGGAGGGTATGTGGGTGATGGTGGCTTAACCCCTTAATAACTGTAGCGGTTAATAACCGCTATGGTGATTAAGGGGTTAGGGGACATTAATTTGGATGTTGTAATTCTTGTGTTTGTTTTGCAGAAGCGGATGGGGCATGGGCAGGATGAAGATGAGGATGGCCTTCATCGTGGCAGTGGGACATGGGTGAGTGCTATATGTATTTAAAGTCTTTATTGTTGTGTAAGTATTGTAAATGGACAACTGCACTATTATCCATTTGTGGATAATAGTCATTCTGCCCATTACTATACTGTATGTTAGGGGGGTATAGGTGTTGTTGGGTATATATATATATATTATTTAATTATTTATTTAATTCGTTATTGTGGTGCTGGGGTGTTTTTTTTTATTATTGTGGGTAGTGGGGGTGTGTGAAGGGGGCATTAGCCCCAACGGTGGTTGTTTAGGGCTTGCGGGTGGGTAGCGGGAGGCCTTAACCCCTTCAGGACCGTAGCGGTATTAACCGCTACGGTCGTGAAGGGGTTAAGTGCCCCCGCATCCCCCCCGCAAGTCCTAAACTCACACCCAGGGCCAAATACCCCCCTCACCCATCCCCGCTACCCACAATAACGCTGGCACGGTGGGTTAACCCCTTCATTGCCTTAGCGGTTAGCCGCTAAGGTAATGAAGTGGCTTTTAAATGCCTTTTTCCTGCCTCGGATGCCTGCCGGGGGGCTCCGGTGCGGGTATCAGCTCCGGAGACCCCCGGCATCAATCACAGGCAGGAAAAAGGGCTGATTTTTCCTAAGTGTCGCCCTTGCCGATGCTTCTCCTTCAGCAAGTTGCCAACTTTAGTTGGCGGGCTGGATTGGCCATAAAATCTCCAATCTGGCCTGCCGATCAGCACCAAAAAGCTGATCGGGGCTTACTGAATTCAGGCGGGAAAAAAAAGTCCCGATAAGTGGCTTATCGGCAGCCGGGTGGCGAAAAAATTTTTTTCGCAAAAAAAGTTGCCGATAATTCCCACTTATCGGGGCTTACTGAATCAGGAGGGCAAAAAACGGCTATAAAATGCCGAAAAAGCCTTATCGGGGCTTACTGCATGAGGCCCTTAGACTGGTGGCGGCTTTGAGAGTCTCAGGTAGATTGTTCCAGGTGCTCGGTAAGAGAAGAAGGAGCGGCCAGATTCTTTGTTGAACCTTGGGATCGCGAACAATCGAACATAGATTAAATTACATCAACAAACATTTTTATTCTTTTTTCCCCTGACCTTTACTGAGCATGTGCCTAACCCCTAAATAGGCAATCCAAGTGATGCATTTAATATTTAATATATATACTTATAATTATATATATTTTTTTTTTTAAATAATTCTCTGAAGCTGAACCCCATTCTTTTCAGCTATGGGGTCCCCCTGCTTCCCGACCCTTTTGGAGGTAAGTATCTCGGGAACAGTGGGTCCCTGGAGCTGAAATGAATGGGGTTCAGCTCCAGAGGATTGTTTTAAAAAAATATATATATTTTTAAATGCATCACTTGGATAGCGGTAGATTACAGTTACAGTTGTAGCCTCTCCGCAGCCCGGGGTTGCCAGTAGCAATCGCCCTCAGCAACACCGACCATGGGCAATGCTGCGTTATTTCAAAATGTACTGTACTGTAGATGCTGATGCTTCCCATGGCTGGAGCCTCAATACATTTTCTGGATGCTCTGGTGATGGTAAGCCAGTTGTACTTTTGGTCAAGTAACTACACCCACACAAAATTATTGTATTCTCTATTGTATTTTTGTACCTTTCACAGCTAGACTTGTGCAGCGACAGACCTTTTGTATGCACTGGATGTCACAAAGGTCGGTAAATCCAATGTCATCCCATTTATGAGTGTTCCTAGGGGAGGGTCCCAGGAGGGCTTCCACTAACGATTTGATATAAGGGGCAGGCTACACAAGTGACTACATATTAGCAGTGAAAAGCCACAAACCTGGTATTTTAAAAGTTACGTTTCTATCTTCCGAGTCTCCTTCTC
The DNA here is from genome assembly GCF_040206685.1 of Ascaphus truei. Lineage (NCBI taxonomy): Eukaryota > Metazoa > Chordata > Amphibia > Anura > Ascaphidae > Ascaphus > Ascaphus truei. The sequence continues at coordinate 187,716,766 of NC_134487.1, forward strand.
TTCTCCTTGGGGACTTCAACTGACATATTGATGATCCCTCTCTCCCTCGGTTTTCCCCCTTTCTCTATCTAACCTCTTCTTTTGGCTTTTTCTAATGAGCTGCATTCAGCACCCACAAGGATGGCCACTATCTGGACCTGGTGTTCATAAAAAAGTGTTCTCTCTCTGATTTCTCTATTTTCCCCTATCCCTCTCTGACCATCACCTCATCTAATTTACTCTCCTTTTTCTTCACCTCCATCTACAGTAACTCTTATTTCTTCAGAGTGGTGCTTGACTCCACTTTGCCATCCTCCTTCTCTATTCTCTCCTCCTCTACAAATTCTGACAACCTTGTCATGAACTACAATTCTACCCTATCCTCCTCTTTTAATCTACATGCCCCTCTTTTTCTGTCCCACTCTCGCCCCTCTATTCCTAGACCATGGCTAACTGCCATACACGCATGCTCCGCTCCTGCACTCCTGCACTCGCTCCTCTGAATGCCTCTGGAAGAAATCTCATACTCTCGCTGTCTTCCTTTACTACAAATGTATCCCTGCCCTCTCCCAGGCAAAACAAACCTACTTTTCTTCACTAATCAATACTTACAAGTCTAACACACACCACCTCTTCTCTGTCGTTGACTCTCAGTTCACCATTTATTAGCAGTTTTTTCCCCTCCATTTCATCTCAGGACTTAGTTGACTTTTTCAGGACAAGGTGTATTCCATTCATCGAGGCTTATACTACTTATATTCTACACCTCCTCTGCCTAACTCGCTTCCTGCTTTCCTTTCCCTCTTTTTTTCTCTATCACCAAAGTGTTGCTGCTGCTCCCCTCCTCCCCCTCTACCACTTGCCTTTTTGACTCCATTCCCTCCCATCTCATCACACCTCTTGCTTCCACTCTAATCCCTGCACTCTCACATATATTTTCAACTCCTCCCTCAGCTCTAGTACCTATTCTACCTCCTTCAAGCACACAACAGTTATACCCAGTTTCTCCCAATACTATCCAAAGTCATGGAAAAATGTGTTCACTCCCAATTAAGCGATTACTATACCAAGACAAATTTCCCTAGCCAATTCCAATCTGGCTTTCGCCCCAAACACTCCACGGTAACTACCCACCTAAAAGTTTGCAATGAGATCCAGTGTGGAATAGAACTGGGACAACTTACTGGTGCAATATTCCTAAATTTTGCAAAGGCTTTTGATACTGTTGATCATATTATCTTGCTAAACGAACTCCAGTGCTCTGGAATATGGAAGCATGCTTTAAAATGGTTTAATTCATACCTACTGTATCAGCTAGATCCCAACACGTGTCTATCTCATGCTCTAACTCTAACCACTTAGATATCACCTGCGGTGTCCTGCATGGCTCTGTTCTGGGGCCCCTACTCTTCTCAGTGTTCATCAATGATCTTCCTACAGCTTGTAAGGGAGCTTCAATACACATGTACGCAGATGACACAATCTTATATGCACACAACCCTAGCCTCTCTGACCTTGAACACGTTCTTCAATCTGACTTTGAGATTTGAAAATTGGATTACCCCAAAACAAACTGTTTTTAAACACTGACAAGACTGTAACAATTATATTTGTGACCAAGGCTAATATTTTAAAGCTTCAAATAATCATTTATTGATCCAGATCAGAATCAACCCTAATACCACCAAAGCCCCTGTTACTAGTTTTAAATACTTGGGCATATGGTTTGACTCCCATTTAACATTTGGGTTGCACATTGATACCATGACATACAAAACCTATGCCAAACTACAATATGTGTACTTTATAGGAACAAATCCTCCCTAAGTCTGCTGGTCAGAAAATGTATCGCACAGAAGATACTAATGCCAATTATAGACTATGGAGACATAGTATATGGCACGGCACCACAAATCCACCTTAGCAAACTTGACACCCTCTACAATTCAATATGCCATTTTGTCCTACAATGCAACTACAACACACAACTGTGAAATGCTCAAAGAACTAGATTGGCCATCACTTGAGTCTAGACGCAAAGTTCATCTTTCCTGTCTTGCCTTCAAATACTTTCTGGGCAAGCTACAATAACCGTCTATCTGAACAAGCTGCTCACCCCTATCACATGCAGCACTTATCATCTGAGATCTGGCTCCAAAAATCTGTTCATGGTCCAAGACTCAACAAAGTATCCGGCCGCTCCTCCTTCTCCTACCGTGCAGCCCACAACAGGAACAATCTATCAGAGACATTCACCGCCAACACCAGTCTAACGTCTTTCAAAACAAAAGCTGTCTCACATTTTAATCTGGTCTTTAACTGTTACATACTCCTATAACATATATTATCTCTTACTGTGCATGCAATGTCTTTATATAATGTATAACCCTGCTCACTTAATGTAACCATGGATTTCTAACCATGTATTTGTCATCATAACTCTGTGCCCAGGACATTCTTGAAAATGAGAGGTAACTCTCAATGTATTACTTCCTGGTAAATCATTTTATAAATAAATACCTTTACTAAAAAAATAGCAACCTTGACCATACATATCTCTCTAACTATTGTCCTGTCTACGTCCTTCCTTTTACCTCCAAACTCTTGAACACCTTGTATTTTCTCTCGTGCTCCATTTTCTTAACTCATATTCTCTCCCAGACTCTCAATAATCTGGCTTCCGCACTGCTCACAGCAATGAAACAGCTCCCACTAAAATAATGAATAACCTTCATCCTGTCAAAGACAAAGGTCATTACACCCTGCTTATATTACTCAACCTCTCTGCAGCTTTGGATACTGTGAACCACTCCTTCACATTCTCCATACTGTTGGTTTCCATAACTGTCCTGGATTTCCTCCTACCTCTCCCATTGTACTTATGTGTCTCATTCGCCAACACCTCCTCCTTAGTCATTCTTTCTGTGGGCGTACCCCAGGAGTCTGGTCTGTGACTTCTTCACTTTTCTCTCTACACACAGGTCAGCGGTGTGCAAAAAGGGGGGGTTGAGCTCCCCTTGGGGGCAGAAGATTTTGCTGCGGGGGCGCGGGTTGTTACAGGGGCCCTGCGCTCTTCCTCACGGCATTTAAATTAAATGCCGGAGGAGGTGAGAGGCCTCTGTAACTTACTTACCTGCTGCCAGCCGGGTCTTCGGCGACATTTGGCGCCGCGGGATCATGGCGTGATGTCACATGACCCCCGCACACCGGAAAGGAAGGTAGAGTGGGCGCGAGCACCAGGAGGAGAAGGCGGGGGGGGGGCACAGTGCAAATAGTTTGCGCACCCCTGCTCTAGGTGACCTTAGCACAGCTATTAGGTTGAACTATGCTGATGACACACAAATAAACTTTTCAACCCCTGACCTTACATCTGCTGTCCACACCTAAGTCTCTGAATGTCTCTCTGTGCTATATCATCCGGAATGACCCTCCACTAACTCAAACTTGTCACAGATGGAACTCCTCATACTTCCTCCCAAGCCTTACCCTGATGCCCCTTCTCCATTACTGTTGGCAATACTATCATATACCTAGTATCACAGGCATGCTGCCTAAGCAGCACATTTGACTCCTCCCTCACATTCTCCTCTCACATTCACAATGTAGCTAAAACCTGTCGATTTCCCGCCCATAACACTGATAAAATACTCCCTTTCCTCTGTCGATCTAATGCTAAAACTCCAAAACATGCCCTTAATCTCTCCCGTCTTCACTGTTATAACCTTCTACTGTCCGACCTTCCTGCTGCACAAATTCTCCACTACAATCTATCCTATATCCTGCTGCTAGAATCACTTCACTCTCTCTTAAACCTGCAGCTCTTGAAGCGTCCTGTTAAATGCTGTATTACTTACAAAAATTTTCTTCTCACTTTCAGGCTATACACTCCTCTGCCCCTCTTCACATCTCAGCCTAATGTGTCACTTTACACCTGCTCGCCTCTTGTTTTCTGCTCAAGGATGTCTTCTGTCTTCCCCTTTTGTATCTAAAGCCCTGTCCTGCCTAAAATGCACTCACTCACAGCCCTGTACCTCTGGAATGAACTTTCCCTCAATATCCGACAAGCACCCACTCTCTCCACCTTTAAGGCCTAAATTAAAACACGCTTCTTTAATGAAGGATTTGGGTTGTTCCCTTGGCTTATATTGTACATCTCATATGCATTTACCATGACCACTTGAATACGCACTTACCATATAACCCACCCTGTCTCTGTAAATTCTGCCTACTTACTACTCAGATTGCAAACTCTTCGGGCAGGGACTACTTTTCCTAATGTTACGTTTATGTCTGAAGCTCTTAATCCAATATGTCTCATAATATTTATGTCACGTGATACTGCTGTATCATGTAACGCCTCCCTAACTCCTTCTGTTGTACACAAAATATGATGCATTTTATTATAATCTGTGCATCATGTAACTCCTATTGTACACACAGAAAATGTTATATTTAAGTGATAATCCCCGAAGAACAGGGCATTACTGGCCAATAATGCCCTGGCTGGAAGAGTTAAAGGCCCGAGGCGAAGCCGAGGGTCTTTAACCCAGCAGGGCCTTATTGGCCAGTAATGCCCTGTTCTGAGGGGATTATTACTATTATAGGCTAACCTTTGTCTTTTTTTCATAAAATAATACACTTTAGTATAGATATATAAATCGGAACTACACTGATGCAGCTGTGTTGGAAAAAGAAGTAAAATAGCAAATGAGAGGGGAGAGAAATGAAGGGAGAGAAGAGACAGAGATGAGGGGAGAGAAAAGCCAGAGATGAGGGGGGAGAAGAGAGGTGAGGGTGGGAGAAGAGAGAGGTGAGGGGATGAGAGGAGAGAGAGATGAGAGGGTGAGAGGAGAGAGATAAGGGTGTAAGATGAGAGAGGTGAGGGGGAGAGAGGGTAGGGGGAGGAGGTGAAGGGGGAAAAGGATGAGGTGGATGAAGTGGGGTATGGGGGGAGTGGAGGGTGAGATGGGGAAGAGAAGTTGGGGGACAGTGATTTTAACTACAAACTAAATTAAAAACAGATACAAATTACCTTAGCAGAAGCTATACAAGTTGTGGAAGAAATATTACTTTGTTGCAAGTAACATTACTTTGTTGCAAGTAACAAAGTTACTAGTTAAAACCCCACCAGCTTCTGACAGCAATAGCAGCTGTGTGAGTGAACAGAGATGCAGCTGGAGCTTGGATCGGGAGAGGTATTTACTGTTAGCAGTTTTTAATTTTGCAGTTTTTTTATTTCAAATTCTCAGAACGCTCCCCCTGCATCGCTGAAAGGTGAATTGGCAAGTTGACAAAATTCCGGGCATTACTGAATGAATAATGCCCGGAATTCTAACCAATCAGAGAGCAGAGATTTCAAAAATGCCCGGAATTTTGCAGCATTAGCCTATTATTGGTATTATAATTTATTATAACAGCAGGCACTTGGCTAACTGCAATAGCCACCTACGTAAGAGTTCTTGACCGGCAAGTGCGCGCATATAGCGACTCCACTACTATAAGCTCGGCCTTACTCCTCCTATTGTACATACAAAATATGATACCTCATTATAATCTGTGCATCATCCTCCCTATCTGCTCCTATTGTACACACAGAACACGATACATCTCATTATAATGTCTTTATCATGTTATTCCTCACTTATTCCTCCAATTGTACATGTAGAGTTTGATACTTAGGCTGCCTTTATAGTACTGGCTACAGTGACTGCTACGTTGTGCAGCACCGTAGCAAGTACATGCAATCCGTCACGTGTGCTCATAGTGGGCGCAACGGCTGTCACGCGGTCACGATCGCTGGAAGTCAAAAGATTTAGATTTTCTTCAAGCAATGAGGGCGAGCTGCTCACGCCTCCAGCACGCCCCCCAGTTGCCCTCTATTGTCTCCTGCACCAGATGGCAGAAAACAATATAGGGACAGCGACGGCTGATGTTACGCGGTTGCGACTGCGTACTGTAGTAACTATAAACGCAGCCCTAATACTTATTGCCCACAAAAAACTAATATAGCGTTCCCTAAAAATTGCCATTTACCTGATCATACTGAGAAATATAGTGTTGATATCAGCAAACTCAACAAAGTACTAGTACAATAAACATGACAGCATTTTAAATCACTACCATTAGTTTTCTTTAGTTCATCCTAACTTGCCAACTTCTTTAACTGCAGAGGAAGACTTGCATTGTAACTGTCCGTGCTATAAATACAGCAGATCTGTTGGGGCTACAATTTACTTTTTTTTTTTACTTTTTACATCAGCAAAAATTCAAGTGATGAACACCCTTGACACCTATGTTTAATGTGACTGGCACCGTTTATGGAAAGAAAGAGCTGACACTGTATTAAATTCCCATTCTCAGATGACAGCTGCTATATCCAAACACAAGGAAGAGGCTTAAATTGTTCTCTTAAATGATGCTGGCTATATATATATATATATATATATATATATATATATATATATATATATATATATATATATGTATATGTGTGTGTGTTTTTAATGTTTTACCCTGGTTAATGGCATGTCCTAGTAAATCTTCAATGAGGCCGGAATGGGGAAAGTGCTGATATTTTACTTGTAAAAAGTAAATTGAAGTTGCAATACCACCCATCTGCCTATAAACATCGAGATATTATTAAGGTCATTTTTAAGACAAATTGACACGGAGAGGAATTTTCATTAAGCAGCAATGTATTAAGGTAAAATATTATTTCCAGCGGCTTCTGTTATCATTGTTCACAGGAGGAGTTAGAGAGGAGTTACATGATACACAGATAAATCTATCATGTTCTGTGTTTACAACAGGAGGAGTTACATAATGCACAAATTATGAAGAGACGTGTCACATTTTATGTATAATTTTTTTATCTTGTATACGAGTTAAAAACTCTGCCAAGTCTTGGGTGGCATAAACTTCTCTGGCTGACAATTTGCATCACATGTAGGAAACTACAGTAGTACTAACACTGTAAATTAGACACACGTGTGCACATCAAACGTTTCTTTGTGCTTTTTCTTATGTTGATACATACTGTATCCTCCTTGGTCTAAAATCACATTGCACCGATGAAACGGACAGTCATCACAAATGTTAACTTCTTTGTAGGTGCACACATTAACACACTGATGCACAGATATCCTGATGCAGACACAAAGGTAGTGATACACAATGTCTAAACACATGCTCACACACACACACACACACACACACTGTATACAACAATGATATACACAGTTTTGCACATGCACACTTACACAAGTAGAAATATACACACCAGGTCACAAATGCCCATCTACTGCTCTACATTGGTAAAATTGTAAGCCTGTGTATTTATATCCACTATTCTCTTAGCTGATGAGTCCTTTGCATTGACACGGCAGGCCTCAGTAACAGATACACTTCCTGAAATCAGTGTGGTTTTGTCAGTTAGGAAAGTGTTCAGTCCGCGCTCTTGTTCTTTATGGATGTGGAATGTTGATTCCTCTCTGTTCTTTTGCTGCTCCTGTAATTCGAGGTGTCTTCCCCCACCTCCAAGATGGATCCCAACGGAGAACTCCGACGGCGATACCAAATAACCAAGAAAAAAAGGAAACAAAAGAGCGCACCAAGATAAGAGAAATAAAGTGTATTACCAATAATAAAAGATAGTAACCACTTACCTAGAGTAAAACTTTAATAATCCCGATCTCGACGATAACTTCTTTGGTGGGGCATCACAATAGGTGTATAGGGGCAATTTCAGTCCTCAGAAATCAGTCCCGCGCGCTGGGGCTGTCTCCGTAGCGCTGTCAGACCTCCACGAGTGTGAGCGTGGCTGAAAGCGTAGCGCGCATGCGCAGGAAAAGAAGCCCTCTGTAGCTGTCCTTGGGATGCCTGTCCGTTTCGGTAATCGTAGTCGTGGTCGGAAAAGATACACTTGTGTGTATACTGGCTATCAAGAGAGTATGGGCCAGCAACACAATTCGCGATGCGTTTCGTATACAAAAGTATACTTCATCAGACGAAAAGAAGTTATCGTCGAGATCGGGGATTATTAAAGTTTTACTCTATGTAAGTGGTTACTATCTTTTATTATTGGTAATACACTTTATTTCTCTTATCTTGGTGCGCTCGTGTTTCCTTTTTTTCTTGGTTTTGTCAGTTACACTGAACTCTCTTATCTGGCCAAGCTGCTTGAGAGATGATTTGAAAAGGTTTTTAATCACAGACAGCAACAAAGAGAGAGAGAGCAATGCGGGCTGCTCTTTTACACTATTGTACTGCATGTTCAACTCAAAAGCCTCACATCTATTTGCATACTGTATAAAGGTATTTGATGAAGAAACATTTGCTTTCTGTTTAAAGATTGAAAGCCTGATACTCTTTTTTTGAAAAACACATCTCTTGTTAGTGCTTCAGTTCAGCAAACCTTACAAAGAATCCTACAAGGTCTTTTGTCTTTATTTCAAAGGCTGTAACACTGTAGAGATGTGCTTTTATGATATGGCTCGTTGCTGCTGCAATTGATAGAGCGCTAAGGATTTGAAAGAAATGTTTATGTACTCAAATAGTTTTTCTTTTAAGAGTAAACAGAATTGTCAGGTCAATGAATAGTTTTCTTTGACATACATTACTGCTTTTTTTTCAACTCATGGCAGTTATGTCAAAATGTGTCTTACATATTGTGTAGATTGTTAGTCAGAGAGGGTTATACTGTACCACCTCAGACCTGGTGGCAGGGATGCTGACAGTGCAGTAGAGTGGAAAGAAGTGTCCTAGGCTTTGCAACGGAGAGGGCCTGGAAGTTGAGCCAGGCCTGCCGATCCTGGAAGTTGAGTCCAATTTCCGTGACTGGCAGGCCCCTTCCTGTGCCAGCCCACAGAAAATAGTGTGCTACAGGTGCCCACCCCCCCTCGCCAGCATTCACCCTCACTACTGCTTCTTCTTAACCTCTCTGGGCCCAGGTCTAGACTTCAGTCCTGGGCCACATGAATGCGGTCAGTGGGTCTGCCTGTTGGATTTCTTTCATTGGAAGCAGAATTTGAAGCGTATCATTACAATCTGTTTGTCATGTATCTTCTCCCTAACTTGTCTTGCTGTAGATACAGACTTGAATACATCCCATTAGAATCTATACATTATGTAACTGCTCTCTATCTTCTAGTGTCATAAATGACATCACAACGCAAAGATAGCTACTGTATTTTCTGCCTTCTGGAAGGAGAATAATAATTGTGTCATGTATAAAATAAAGCATTCTATTCTTTTACATATAGTGTTGCCTTTAGAGAAGCAAATTCCTGCTGAACAATATTATTAATTAATAATGAATTACAATTAGTAATATTATTTGATTCTTCATTTATTTTCCTGTCCAAGTATTTCGTGTAATCAGGTTTTTTCTTTCCAGTTGAACATTTCTTATGTTT
>NC_134487.1:187731157-187793657 GCF_040206685.1 Ascaphus truei
AGGGCCTAACTGGGCCTGGGGTATAAGGCCTAGGTAGGGGCTGAATGCCTCCCTACCCCGGAGCTCCGTCTCCTTCCTCCTCCCGCTAGCTCTGAACAACGTGCGTGCCCCCCGACCCCTTTTGCTCCCTTCCTAATGCCTGATTGGTTCTCGCGCGTCACGGGGTTCTGCGGGGTTGCTGGGACTTGTAGTTCCCTGTGCTCCCTCCCTATCAGAGCTCTCCTCCTTCGCGGGCTTTGGCAACTATACCCGCGCATGCGCAACCTCCTGCTCCACCGGTCCTGCGCCTGCGCCAACCTCCAACATGGTGGCGCCCTCTACACGGAACCTCCGATATATCGGAGTGTTCCCTGCACTGCGGCAACCTCCCACCCCACAACAACAATAAGGGCGGGCGAGGGGAACCCGGCTACATCCTCCCCCCTGTGGATTCCAACGTCCCCGCTTGGATGATACCTTTCAACTGGTACAACATTTATATAATGAAAAATGCATAACATACGACATTCTCTCCATTCTAAATAAGATTGTACATTTCACTAAACATGACGATCACCGACTTTACTTGATTGTGAGCCCACTGCTGAGCCTCATAGTGGGGTGCCCCGAACTGATCATATGTCATCCTCATTGGAGGTTGCCCATTCCTTTGACTTCGCCTTAACTGCTGCTCAGTCACTCCCTCGGAAGAATGACTATCTTGGTCTTGAGGCTCAAGCTCTTCCCTTGTGGGGATTACAGTTTCTATGTGATCATTACCCGGTACAAAGCATGGACTCTGTGGATCCAATGTCGAATTTTCCAGAGCCACCCCATTGAGAGTGTGCTCCCCTAGCCCTTTACCCATAGCTCCACCGGGAGATGCTCGCTGTTGAGGGCCCCTTTGAGAGTTTCCCTCTTGTGGATCTTCATGAAGAACTGTGCTACCGGTCTCCGGATCGTTTCCACCCAGTGTCATGTCGCCATCCAATGAGGATGCAGGCCACTCCACGTCTCCCTCCTCGACTTGTGGGATAGGGAGCAAATGATTTTGGTGCCATGTCTTCACCCGACCCTCCGAGTCCTTAATACGATAAACCGGAAGACCAGGCATCTGTGAGTCTACCTCGTACACTCCCTCTCTCCACCGGTCAGCCAATTTATGTTTCCCAGGTACTCCCAGATTGTGAAGAAGCACCGCGTCTCCCGGCTGAATGTCTCTATGTTTGACCTTATGATCATAACGCCGTTTGTTTCCTGCGTTCAGCTTCTTTGTAGATTTCTCTGCCTGCAGGTAGGCCCGTTGCAGGTTCTCTTGTAGTCTCTGCACATATCGGAAGTGGGTGGCATTATGCACTCCATCAGTGGAGACTCTCAAACGTATGTCCACAGGCAGTCGGGCTCTCTACCAAACATCAGAAAGTATGGAGAAAACTCAGTGGAATCGTGTCGAGTGCAATTGTAAGTGTGCACTAATGTTTCCACATGGCGGCTCCATTCAGCTTTTTTTACTCCCGTTAACTTGCCCAGCATGTCCAGTAACGTGCGATTGAATCGTTCGGGCAATCCATCCCCTTCCGGGTGATAGGGAGTGGTTCGGGATTTAGTGATGTGTAAGATTTTTAGTAGTTCTCTTATCAATTTGCTTTCAAAGTCTCGGCCCTGATTGGAATGTAATCGTTGGGGGAGTCCGTAATGCATGAAGTACTTTTCCCAGAGCACCTTGGCAACCGTGATGGCTTTTTGGTCTTTCGTCGGCAAGGCCTGGGCGTATCTGGTGTAGTGGTCAGTGATGACCAGCACATTGCCGATGCCTCGGCTTTCTGGTTCAATACATAGGAAGTCCATGCATACTAAGTCCATGGGCCTGGTGCTCTTTAAGTGGCCCATTGGGGCAGCCCTGGTAGGCAATGTCTTCTGCTGGATTGCACCGCACACACTGCCAACAGTGATGCTCTACTGCTTCTCTCATTTCCGGCCAGAAGAACCGATCCCTCACCAATCCAAAAGACTTGTCGACACCCAGATGGCCATGCTTGTCGTGTAGTGACCTCAGCACCAAATACTGTAACATTTTAGGTAGTACTAGCTGTCTCCTATTCGGGTGATTATGGTACTCTACAACTCGGTATAGTAAATTGTCCCATATTTCGAATTTATCGGCTTCCCGCATCAGTATACCTCCCACGTCGCCAGGGGTATGTCTGAGGAGGTCGGGACGGTTTTGCCGGATAGCATAGCGAATGGCTCCCACTACCGGGTCTCGTTCTTGGTAGCGCACATATCCTTCCAGGCTATGATCTTGTCAGGGGTAACGTGCATACCACTGGGGTCCCGATATGCTTCCGGAATAGCTTTGGATGCGCATCCTAGAGAGTCGGCCACCCTTAACTCAGAGAACGCCACTTGATCATTGACTATGGCGGCGGTACAACACAGGGCCCTCATCCCAGGCCCCGGGATTTCTTCCCATTGATCGTCATCAGGGGTTGCAGCTAGCCCCGGTCGTCTAGACAATGCGTCAGCCCCAATGTTCAAGGGACCTGGTTTATATTTCAGGGTGAAGTTGTAGTTTAAGAGGGCTGCTAGCCAGCGGTGTCTGGCTGCGTCGAGTTTGGCTGAGGTCATGATATAGGTGAGCGGGTTGTTGTCAGTACGCACCTCGAATGAAACCCTGTATAGGTAATCATGAAGTTTGTCCACAATGGCCCACTTGAGGGCCAAGAACTCAAGCTTGTGCACTGGGTAATTCTGCTCACTGACTGTAAGGCTACGACTGATATAGGCCACGGGTCGTAACCCCTCCGGATACTTTTGATGTATCACCGCCCCTAATCCGCCTAGGTTAGCATCCACATGTAGTATATATGGTTGTTCGGGGTCGGCATAGGCTAACACGGAGGCCGCGGTCAAACTCTGCTTCAAGTCCACAAAGGCTTGCTCGCACTCTGTCATCCATTGTCCCCGAAGGGTTGTCGGGCAGGCGTGGCCTTCCGGCCTGTGCCTTCAGGATATATTTTGAGAAGGCAGTTGAGGGCTTTGGCCCGTCGGGAATATCCCTCCACAAACCGGCGGTAATACCCGCAGAATCCCAGGAACTAACGCAACTCCGCCACATTGTCAGGTCGGGGCCAATATACGACGGCTTCTATTTTGGCGGGATCAGTGGCAATCCCTTCCGCGGACACTATGTGCCCCACGTAGGTCACAGATGTCCTACAGAATCTGCATTTATCCAGAGAGAGCTTGAGTCCTTCTTGAGCTAATCGGTCCAGCACCTTCAGGAGCCGGGTTTCGTGTTCCTCTAGGGTTTGCCCAAAGACTATAATGTCGTCCAAATACACTAGGCACTCTCGAGGGTTCAAGTCACTTAAGGTTTTCTCCATTAGCCGCTGGAAGGTGGCTGGGGCACCACATATGCCTTGAGGCATACGGGTGAATTGGTAGAACCCCAGTGGACAAATGAACGCTGTTTTCTCTTGGTCCTCCGGGCTCATGGGTACTTGGTAGTAGCCAGACCGGAGGTCCAGCACACTGAACCATTTACTTCCATGGAGGGCTTTCAGGATTTCCTCTATGCGGGGAAGATTATACTGGTCCGGCACCGTCCGATTGTTCAGTGTCCGGTAATCTACACATAGCCTCATGGTCCCATTCTTTCTCACCACCACTATGGGGGAGGCGTAAGGGCTTCGTGACTCCGTGACGATTCCGGCTTCTTCCATCTCTTGAAGGACGGTACGTACATCATCTACGTCTCTAGGAGCGAGCCGGCGGGAACGTTCCCTGAACGGTTTTGTATCACTCATCCGAATAGTGTGTTGGGCGCTGCGGCTGCACCCCACATCCATCTCCATGGTAGAGAATACATCTCGCCTCTCTTCCAGCTGAACACGCAGCCTCGGCTTCCATGTCTCTGGTAATCTGAACGAACCAAAGTCGAAGTCCAGCTTCGCGCCGGGGCGTTCCACTCGGGTAGCATTGACGTGCACTGCCTCATCTACCGAGCTGATGGGATAAATTCTCCCTATTCTCTGTCCCGCGTCGATGGCCATAGAAAATGGGGTTTAAAACCAGAGACATAACATAAACCACAGACAAAGCTCAGTGCACATCCAGTAAAACTCATACACGGTACAGTGCCTAAATATACATGTATAGATAACTAATAAATAAAATGGTCTTTTAGTTTAACATTTTGGCCAAAGTGTTGTAAGCCCTTGAGCCGACTGCACGGCAGACCACGTTTCACTAATATAGATTCTTAATAACCTGTGCATTGCCAGGAGGAATGATTTATAATAAATCTGTCAAAATTAGTTACAAAGTTCTAAGTCTGATTGAAGCTTTTATTTACCTGTACATTACCAGGAAAAGCACTCTGTAATAGATTTGTCACAATCACACTGTAAGCAGGCAAATTCCCCTGAGAGTAGGAGATGCCATGGAGTGAGCTTTTTTTTTTTTTCAACTTTCTGTTTTTATTGGAAAGTACAATTACAGCCAATATTCCACAGCCCATTGTTACATTTCCATTTTTATCCACCACATGTAGGGACAACATATAGACGTATGTACTTATCACAGTACAGACAAAACCATTCAAACTTGACAAGAAGACAGGGATAGAGGGTAGGAAGGGGGGTGGGGGTGGGGGGGAGGAAGGCGGTATTTTTCCAGGCTCTGGAGAAGGTATGGAGACTTTTCGAGTTCGAATTTCTCGGCCCTCGCTAAGGATTTTAACTGTGACGGGATCAACAGAGATTCTTTTATTTTTCTTACCATTATTTTCCACATTTCTATGGCTACCGGAAGATCTGATAGCTGTGCGTCTCTATGTCACTTTGTCTAATCTGCCCATAAAGGAGAACGTACTTGGTTTAATTAATGCAAGATTGAGGCGGCATCCACTCCTGAAGTTTCTTCCTGGGTCAACCATGGATCCCAAACTTTTAGAAAATTGGTGCCGGAGTCATTAACTAAACTCGTTAATTGTTCCATCCGGCAAACATGCCAAATTCTGTTTTTGATTTTAGGAATAATTGGTATCTCCTGCTGTTTCCATAGTGCTGCGATCTCACATCTTGTGGCAGTGGCAAAGTGCGCAATTAATTTATGCGACGCATTTGATAGACCCTGGATCCGTCTGCCCAATAGGAACAGCCACGGGTCCAGGGGGATCTCCAAATCGAGAATCCGCTGAATCCATTCTCTGATTTTTTTCCCAAATAGGGGCCACCTTAGTGCAAGACCACAGCATATGTCGGAGGTCTGCTGCCTCCCCACACTGTTTAGGGCAGAGAGGAGAGTAGCCTTTTACAAATTTTGCTAAGCGCGTCGGAGTGTAATACCACCTCATTAGGACTTTATATGCGTTCTCCTTTAGTGTGGTGCAGATTGAGCTTTTCGCCGCCGCCTGAATAATTCTGTCCCATTCGTCGTCCTCTAAAGTCTCTCCTAGGTCAGATTCCCATTGTCTCATGTAACTCAGTCTATTGTCATTGGGCGACTTCTGGCAGATCACTTCCCTGTACATTCTAGACGTGAGTCCCCTAGTGTCCGTATCTCTGGAACACAGCTGCTCGAAATTTGTTCGTGCCGGTCGTATTGGCGTTTTGTTGTAGAAATCCCTGATCTGGAGGTACCTAAAAAATTCGCTGTTTCGTATATTCTTAGAGGATTTAATTTGGTCAAATGTTTGTATGGTCGTTATGCCCTCCAGATCCTTTATGCGGGAGAATCCCTTCTGAGTCCAAATTAAGAATTTTTTGCTATTCAGGCCCGGAGCGAAGTCTGGGTTGCCCACTATTGGTGTCATTAATGACGATTTGGTTGTCAGGTTACATTTAAACTTCGTGGCCTCCCAAACTTTTAACGAATTGACCATGGTCTGTAGCGGGTTGTTCATCTTGCGTACCCCTTCTCTGGGTAGCCAGATTAAATTTCGGATTTCGATTGGTGCACAGCATCTCTTTTCCAACTCGACCCATCTCCGTAGGCTTGGGTCTGTGTGCCATTGGAAAATCTGCCCTAATTGGGCTGCTTTATAGTAGGCCTGCAAGCAAGGCACCGCTAACCCTCCGCATAATGTGGGACGTTTTAAAATCCCTTTAGTAATTCTTGGGTTTTTCCCATTCCAGATAAATTTCATAATTTTTGACTGGAGGGAGAGGATGTCCGCCTGTACCAATGGGATAGGGAGACTCTGGAAAAGATATAGCATTTTTGGGAGGAGATTCATTTTCACCCTATGTATCCTCCCAATCCATGAGATGTTCCCCTTCATCCAGGTTCGGAGATCCTCCCCTAGTGTCTTTATGATCTTGGGGAAATTTGCTTTATACAAAGTTTTATATTCCCTTGTGAGATACACCCCTAAATATTTGATCGCAGAGGGTTGCCATTTGAACTGAAAATTGAGGTCAATCAGTTTTTCAACTTCTTTTGGTAGATTAATATTGAGGGCTTCTGATTTAGACTGATTGATCTTAAATCCCGAAATTTGGTTAAATTTGCCGAGTATGTTGAATATATTTGGGAGAGATGTGAGAGGTTTGGTTATTGTGAGAATGACATCGTCCGCATATAACGCGGCTTTGTGCATTTGGTCTCCCACTGGGATTCCAGAGATATCTGGATTAAGTCTGATGTGTGCCGCCAAAGGCTCTATACATAAGGCGAACAGTAATGGCGACAGCGGGCATCCTTGACGTGTTCCGCTTTTGATTTCAAACTGTTCTGAAGGGAAGCCTTGATATCTCACTCTTGCTGTTTGGTTTTTATACAACGCCAGGATGGCCTGCAGGAGGCGTCCCTCAAAGCCAAATGCTCTCAGCGTTTCCGAAAGGTAGGGCCAGTCTATTCTATCGAAGGCTTTCTCAGCGTCCAGACTTAACACCATGGATTGTATTTTTTCCTTTTGGGCCAGATCAATTAAGTCTATAATTCTCCTGGTGTTATCTGCCGCTTGTATACCTCCGATAAACTCTACTTGATCCGTGTGTATCAACCCGGGAAGGACACTACCCATCCTGTTGGCTATAAGTTTAGAATATATTTTAAGGTCCGAGTTAATCAGTGAAATGGGCCGGTAGCTCTTGCAGTCTGCCGGGTCCTTTCCGGGTTTATGGATCACCGAAATTGAGGCTTGGAGCATTTGTGCTGGGAATGAGGCCCCTGCTAAAATTTCGTTGAATAATTTCAACATGTGGGGGGCTAGAATTTTTAAATATTTCTTGTAATATAAGTTTGAGAAGCCATCTGGCCCTGGGGCTTTAGCCGGTTTTAATGCTTTGATGACCCCAGAGAGTTCCTCCATCGTGAAGTCCGACTGGAGTGCCTCCCTATCGCATCTCTTCAAAATGGGTAATTGCGCCTCTTTTAAGAAGGTCCGTAACTCTCCTTTTGTTTTTGGGGTATGGGTTACCTTATCTCCATTGTATAATATTTCATAATACTTTTTGAATTCCCCTGCTATGTTCGCTGGGATGGAGGTAAGGTCCCCTCCTTGCTTTCGAATTGCGTGAATGTGATAATTTGGAAGCTTGTTTTTTAGCTTATTGGCAAGTAGTGTGTCCGGCTTGTTAGCTTTTTCATAGAATTTCCGCTTGGACCAGGTCAATTCCTTCTCAGCCTGGGCGGAGAGGAGAAGATTAAGGCTAGTTTTAGTGGCTAGTATTTGAGTTAACGTGTTTGCATTTTTATTGCTTTTATGTAGGGAGGAAAGCTCCGCTAGCTGTTCCTCTAGCTTCAAAATTTTACCTTCCCGCTCTCTTTTCCTCTTAGCGGCCAGGTTTATAATGACCCCCTTAAGGGTAGCCTTATGTGCCTCCCACAGTGTGGAATGAGTAGTCACACTCCCTTCATTCTCCTCGAAGTATTGAGTGATCTTTTCCCCTATTTCCATTTGTAGGGCTGGGATTTTCAACAAAATTTCATTTAGCTTCCAGTTCGCTCTAGGTCTGTCTAGTGGGATAAGTGTGCACCGCAGCTCTATTGATGCATGGTCGGACCATGAAATATCATGGATCTCGGTGTGAGAGACCCCAGGGACCATTCTATTGGATACAAGGAAGTAATCTATCCTGCTATATGTGTCATGTGGGTGCGAGTAGAAGGTATATTCTCTCAGTCTTTGGTGCTGTTCCTTCCATATGTCAAGTAATTGGCAGTCACGTAGCCCTTTTTTAATTGTTAGTATGTCAGATCTGTGTGTAGTATTAGTGGAGGAGCATCTGTCAAGGTCCGCCCGTAGTGCCCTGTTCAGGTCCCCAGCGACAATGATGTTGCCTCTGGCCACCTTGTTAAGTTTCCCAAAGAAGGTAGAAAAAAAACCTGGGGCCGTCTCACTGGGGGCATATATTGTTGCTAGGGTGATTGGGAACCCCTGGATTGCACCTCTGACTATTAGGAATCTTCCTTCTTTATCTTTGAAAGTCTTATCGAGTACGAACGGTATCCTTTTATGAATTAGTATGGCCACCCCTTTCTTTTTTACTTTTGCGGAAGACAGAAAATGTGTTGGGAAATCCCTATCCAGGAATTTTGGGTAGTTGTCTTGAGAGAAGTGTGTTTCTTGCAGAAACAGAATTTCTGCCCCTTTACGCTTATAATCTCGGAAGGCTATTCTTCGCTTAGCCGGGCTGTTAAACCCTTTAGTGTTATGTGATACTAGCCTGAGTTCCTTACTCATTTAAGAGTGTGAGATGACCTTGCTGTCGATATCTGTTTCTGCGTACTACACTTGGGCCATGTTCTCGGTCACCTCTCCTTCTTGAACTGCGATACCTCCCGTCACCACCTACAGAAATACACAAGGGGGAGCACACAAAAGGGAACACTTGGGGGGGACACCAAACAATAGACAAGACAGAAGACAATAGAGTTCTCGTCGTCTCTGCAACACTGCCTCCACGACGAGATCACCGCCTTTGGGTGACTGGCCTCCTCTCCAACCGTCCGGGGGGAACGTGGGATGAAGTTCACTCACCCCTCGCAACCAGTCCCAAAGGGCTTCACTAAGGCCCAGGAGATCTCCCCTCCTCCCCCCTAGTGTGTGGCCCATACGGATTTCTGAAGCAGGTCACTCCCTCCCTCTCCCGCCTCGCTCTTTTTGAGCTTGAATTAAATAAAACCTAACGTGAAATAAACTTAACCTGAGTCTGTCCCCGACTTTGTTCACTGCCATAGAGTAACCAGCTAGGCCTGTGGTGTCGTAGCCTCAACAGCCTGTGTTTATGTGCTTCCCCTCTTTTTCTCGTCCCCCTTTCTTTAGATTTAACCCTATCCCATCCCTCTCTTCTGTGTCCCTTGCCCTTGCGTTACCCTGCTCCTTACTTCCCTTCTCCTCTCCCGCTCACCTTGACTTCACCCACCTGTTAACATTCCACCTCCTCCTTTGATAACCTACCTATCCAATCCTATCTCACTTCCCCCTACCTTCTACTTCCAGTCACCACTCCCGCCATCTCTCTTGCACAGTTCCATATCTTTCTATTTTTCTCCCTTTCCCTACTGTATTCCTTTTACGTTCTAGTTCCCTACTTACTTTCATCCTTACCCTCCCCTCTACCACTTCTTGTCGTCGTGCTGCTTCCCTAGCCCTTTGTAAAATCCCATCCCTTTCCTGTCTCCTTCTGATAACTTTGTCTCTAGGAATTTCTCCCTTTCTGCATGTTCCCCCTCATCCTCCATCTAACTAACTCTTTGGCTAACTCTCCCTTTACCTGTGTAACCATCTTGGAGCTACCGCGATTACGCTATGCTATTTCCCCTCTGCTATGTTTCTTTTCCCTTCTGCTTTTCAAAATTCGAATCGCCCGCTTCTATCCGACTAGGTGTCTAATCGAGGCCTGCGCAGGCCTTCCGGCGCATTCTGGACGCCTCGGGGGGCTTACGGCTGCCCTCAGTCCTGCTGGTGACGTCATTTGGCCGCGCCCGTGGAAACGAGCCCTGCCACCTCCAAGATGGCGCCGCTCCCTCCGGGGCTCAGCTGTGACTCGTATCCGGGAGGCGGCCATTTTGGAAGACGTCTCTCACCAGAGCGGAGGTGCGTGCGCTTGCTCCAGTTTCCCGCTCACCGCTCCCTTCCTGATCCTGCAGCTCACCGTGGATTCCCGCCTTCTTCAGCTGCATCGCCATCTTGTGTCGGGGGCCGCCATTATCCGTAAGGTAGGCCGTAAAATTTCTCAACAGGGATGCTGATTCAATTCAGGCTGATTTGTCCCAGAACTTCTGTAATTGGGGTGTCAGGGCTCATCCCTCATTCGCTCGGGGGTGAGTCTCTATGTCTGGTGGCCACTTCAACGCAGCCGGGGACCAGATCCCAGGTAACTTTAGTAACTGAACTGCAACAACGTCGCACCTTGAACTTTGCTTTTATTGTTAATGTTCATCAGGGCCCATTAAGTTGATGCTGCGCCCCTTTGCTCTCTGGGGGATCTAGCCCTTTGTTCCCACACAGGTTCTGGGAGGGCTATAGCTGGATCCTCCACTGCCGGGGCCTCACCTAAGCCCAGCTTATGGAGGAAAGCTGGCCCTTCTTCTGGCCTTCTGATGGTGGTAGATTTGCCTCCCTTTGTTACTTGCTGGCCGAAGGGGAAGGTCCACCTGTACCTTACCCCTTTATCTCTCAGGATCCTGGTGAACGGTAATAGGGCCCTTCGCCGAGCCAATGTTTCTGGGGACAAATCTTGGTATATAGCCATTCGCACTCCCTCATATTCCACAATTGGTAGGGGTCTCGTTCTGTGGAGTACTGCTTCTTTTGAGCGATAGTAGTGCATTCTGATCATGATGTCTCGTGGTTGCTCATGCAGTAGGGGTTTGGAGCGCAAGGCTCTATGGCACCTGTCCAGGGCTAAGTATTCTTTAGGGGTGTCAGGGAGCAGGGACTCTAGCCATTTCAGGATGAAATCCTCGCTATCCAGCACAGTTTCAGGGACTCCCCTAATCCGGAGGTTATTCCGCCTATCCCTGTTCTCTGAGTCTTCTTGGCGGTCCCTCAGCTCATTTATTTGATCTTGGAGGCTAGTGTGTTTGCGGTCTTGCCTTTTAATGGCCCTGATTGACTGGTCCACTTTATTTTCAAGGACGTTCGTCCTTTCCCCCAATCCTCTAACCTCTTTCTTTAAATCTTTAAGCTCGGCCTGCAACAGTACCTTCAGATTGTCATAGAGTTTATCTAGGTCGCACTGTCTTACAGGACGCAGTGTCGGGTTATCGCGCTCCTCACCTTCCCCGTCCGGCTCAGTCTCCGATCTGGCATTCGAATATGGCGCCATTTCTCCCCCTCGCTCCAGCTCGGCCGAAATACTCAGGTAGCCCCTTTTTTTTGGATGTTTTGGGGGTTTTCTTCGA
This sequence comes from Ascaphus truei, assembly GCF_040206685.1. Lineage (NCBI taxonomy): Eukaryota > Metazoa > Chordata > Amphibia > Anura > Ascaphidae > Ascaphus > Ascaphus truei. The sequence goes on from NC_134487.1 coordinate 187,742,495, forward strand.
CATTGCGGGTTATTGTGGGGCTTTATTAGTAAGATGCTCCGTTGAATATTCAGTTTTGTTAGGCTTTTGCTTTCAATATATTCTAGCGAGGCACGGAGCACTTATCCTATGCGACCATGCTCCTTGCCGTCGCGCATGCGCCTCATGGAGTGAGCTTTTAACCATTACATGTGGGAGGGAGTGAGCTTTAAATAGGTAGGATAGATAGGTACAGGGTGATTGTGACAAATCTATTACCGAGTGCTTTTCCTGGTAATGTACAGGTTAATAAAAGCTTCAATCAGACTTAGAACTTTGCAACTCATTTTGACAGATTTATTATAAATCATTCTTCCTGGCAATGCACAGGTTATTAAGAATCTATATTAGTGTAGGGACCCTTGAAACGTGGTCTGCCGTGCAGTTGGCTCAAGGTCTTACAATACTTTGGCCAAAATGTTAAACTAAAAGACCATTTTATTTATTAGTTATCTATACATGTATATTTAGGCACTGTACCGTGTATGAGTTTTACTTGATGTGCACTGAGCTTTGTCTGTGTTTTATGTTATGTCTCTGGTTTTAAATATATATATATATTGCCATGCTCAGTAGCACTCCTCTGTGAAACTTATATGCTTATATATATGTTGTGGTTATTTTGGGGGTTCAACATGAGCTTGTAGGTGTTCTGTATTTCATAGGAAATGGGGACAGATTCTGGACCATCACATAAATGCGGCGGGGAATGGCGGCCGGCCAATCCCGGAATTCAGGTACCAGCCGGTATCCTCGGCTGACGTCTTCTTCTGGCGTGCTTTCTAGGGAAAAGAGATGCTCCGCGTCTACCCGTTCAGCGTATGCGCACCAGTCGGGCATCCTCTGTATTTCCCTAGGTAAGATTCGGGTCAGACCCGCTCAGCCGCAGAACAACAGCCCATAGTCCTCCGAGGGTGCTGAAGGGGGGTCCGGATTCGTCTGGACAAGCTGCAATTGGAGACTGGACATGGGCAGCTCATTGGTTTCTTGTAGATAGGCCCGGATGATGGCTTGTACAATGTCCGCATTAGTGCCTACAATGATCGGGTACTTAGGTGGGTCTTTGGGTTCCGGACACACCAGAGCGTCCACATTCATGGGGTGAGACTTTCCGGTATTGAGTTGCTGTATTTCCAGGGACATGGTTACTATGCCGTTGATGGGGTAGTCTTCATTGCTTAGCCCTCTTACTTTGATATGCTCGGCTGACTTCAGTGGCCGCTTTTGGAGGTGTTGATCATAGAACCCTTGATATATGATGGTCACTTGAGATCCCGTGTCCAGTAGAGCGGAGGAATAGATACCGTCTACTAGCACCCGTATGAGGGCTACCGGTCCCACATGGTTATTCTCGTCCCCGGGCCCTTCGCCACTATGGTTGGGGGACAGGGTTTTCTCCGCTGGCCGCGTAAACACCACATACCATGGCATTAGGCATGAACTTTTTGGGTGAAGGGCTCCGGTGGCGGGACTCCCCCATTCGGCAATCATAGGAGATATGCCCCTTCTTCCCGCACTTGTAGCAGGACATATCCCTTGGTGGGGTGCGGCGATTAAACGGAGGCGAGGTTCGCCCGGCGTACTTCGGCCGCTCTGGGCCGGGTTTATCCGGGGGATCTTCCTTTTTCTCAGTACCCCCTTTGGGTTTGGAGCTGCTGGCTACTTTAGCTTTCTGGGGAGAATGGAGCATTAGATGCGTTTCATGCTCTTTGACTTGCTGTAACAGTTTGATAAACGAGGGGGGAGGCCCTCGAGTGAGGTTATTGCGGATCATGTTCGCAATAGGGTGGCTAGGACTGGATCCCTGTAGGTATTGTTTGCGGAGGTATTCGTCCATCTGTGCGGCTGTTACATACTTATGGTGTAGCAAGGGACCTAACGCAATTTGCACGCGTTGGATGTAGGCAGACAAGTCTTCTCCATCTTTCTGGTTGATGGCATAGTATTTGGCCCACAAGGCCCCATCATCCTCGGTCGCGCTGTAGGCTTCAACTAGCAATTCGATCATCATCCAAGAGGTCAGATCGGGGTGCTGCTTTTGGTGAATACTGATCAGTGTGGACGCCGGGGTCTCAAGCACTCCATGAGACGTTAATTTTTCACTACGTCTGTACATGACCATTCTTCCATCACCCCCCGAGTGTGCTCCTTCCAGGGGTCTATCCCGTCTTCCCCTGTGGGTACGGACAGGGTCATGGAGAAGGCCTTCAATTTCCGGTAATTCTGGGAATGCGTGGCCAGAGTGAGAGCTTCTACTAACGGAGGTAAACGAGGTGGGGTGGTTAGCTGGCCTACCTTATCATTGAGTTTCTGCAGCATGTCAATACGCAAGCCTGATTCTTCTGGATAGCTAAATTCTGACCGACAGCTGCCCGCTTCACTAGCTGGGTAGGGAGCGGAGGTGAGGGTAGGGCAGTCATCACCCAGTCCCTCCAAAGGGGGGTCTCGGAGTGGGTAGACAAAGGGTCTCCCGCTGGGTGGGGAGTTGGGAAGCTGCAGGTATTGAGGGACTGCGGGTTCGAGGACTACTAGTTCTCGCCGGCAATCTACTAGCAAAGTGTTCCATTTAGCGTCTTGGTCTTTGAGGACATCTACCAGGCGAGCTTTGGCGAAACCAGGTAGTTGTCGTAGGGCCATTTGCAATGTCTCTAATGGTAGGGCCATAGGTACTTGTGTCACAGCCACCACGCGGCGGGCGGGCGTTTGCATTTGCCGCACCCAATCGCGCACTCTCTGACGCGAGGGAAGGGCCATGGTGGCGGTAGGTGTTTAGTCGAGGGGCACCCCAGGTCTAAGCTCTCAGCAGCGCCTCCAAATATAGCCCTGTTTCCTAGTGAATACAGACCGTTACCATATGCTGTATGACCTGTAGGCTCACAGGGCCTAAGCCTCCGCCACGGAGAGCCTGGGGCATGCGTAATAATAGATAATACCTGATACTTGGTGCAGCGCCTCCACCTGCGACCGCTCCCGCCAGAGGGGGAGTGGGTCTTCGCAGGACACTTATGTACATCAATACACACACACAGCAATATAACCAACCAAATGACTTTACTAGCGTGAACGGGGTTACATGATTCTCTTGGAAATAACAGGTGTCCCTCCCTAGAGGAGACACTATCTAATGCGTCTCGCAGGACGCTGACTTCCCTCCTTCACCGGGTGATCCCACCCCATGTCCACTTCCCCAATCCAATATGTCCCCCACCCTCAAGTGAGATACTGAGCCTATATGTGTGACTGCGCAGCCACTGTGTCCTGAATAAATGGTGATATAGTTGGTACACTTGTGGTTTACTTGCCGGGCACTCCAGTACCCAGGCCTGCAAGGGTCTTTACAAAGGATCAGGGGCGAAGTGGCTTCTGCAGTAGGCATCCGGGGCGATCCCACCCAGACACACGGCAGCGCAGTAGCAGGGTCTGAGCCCAGACCTCCTGCTGGATAGGCAATGTCTCTGTAAGCGATCACGCGGCACAGTAAGGGAACCGGAACCTATCTAGGGCCAGTCCCTATCTCTGCTCCACACTACTGGGGTTCAGGGCCTAACTGGGCCTGGGGTATAACGCCTAGGTAAGGGCTGAATGCCTCCCTACACCGGAGCTCCGTCTCCTTCCTCCTCCCGCTAGCTCTGACGCCCCCCGACCCCTTTTGCTCTCTTCCTAACGCCTGATTGGTTCTGCGCTTCACTGGGTTCTGTGGGGTTGCTGGGACTTGTAGTTCCCTGTGCTCCCTCCCTATCAGAGCTCTCCTCCTTTGCGGGCTTTGGCAACTATGCCCGCGCATGCTCAACCTCCTGCTCCACCGGTCCTGCGCCTGCGCCAACCTCCAACATGGCGGCGCCCTCTACGCGGAACCTCCGATATATCGGAGTGTTCCCTGCACTGCGGCAATCTCCCACCCCACAACAACAATAAGGGCGGGCGAGGGGAACCCGGCTACATATCTATGAAGGGTAATCAATAAATTGCTATTTGGGGAGTGGGGTTGCTGCTTTAAGTACAAAAAGAGCAATCATTATTTAAAAAAAATTTTTTTTGACTCTGCTCGGAATTTGAGATCCTCCCCAAGTTTCACAAAAATAGGACCTCACTTCTCCAGGGCAAAGTTAAAGTTTCAAAGCCCAAAAATTAACAAGGCCACACAGTGGGATGCAGTAATAAATAGCTGCTGTGCAGAAGTTAAATGCAGTTTGAATACAATTACTACTGTACATTTGATGTTCCTACAGTATACTTATACTTGACATTGCAAGAAAAACAGATATGTATACTTGTATTTTACAACAATGCGACATATTGAAAAGGGTGTTAGATATTTTAACATACAGTATTAGAATGAATGGTTAATAATAACTTATGTTATTTTTAAGGCTGATAGTTTTTACATTGTAGGCTGTCCACAAAATACTAGAAATTAACGTTTATAGAAGTGGAGCTGCAGGGTATAAGATATGGCAGTGAAAACATTAGAGAGGCTGAAGTGCATTGGGATTCAATACTGTACTAATATTTCTGGCTTCTGTCTACACCTCGGTGACTGTCTTTCAAAGGTACCCTAACCTGTTAAATTTACACAATTTTCATGTCACACAATGACTGTACTTCACACAGGGATTCTGGGTAATGACATGCTTGAGCACAGTGAATGCATCTACCGTATCTTCCTATCTTTTTTAAACATGAATGTTTCCCCAGATCTTTTGCCTGATGAACCAAAGAGTCTTTATACAGTAGCAATACCTGGGATAAGGCAACATAGATTCGGAGAACCCATTCAAAGATACATGTTAGTTACTGATTCTACATTAAGAAGCTGGCATTGGTTGCAAACCATACAAGGTTACAGTACTTATACAAGTGACAGATATTTCTCACTGTATAAAGTACAGCAAAACACAAATTTAAGATGGCAAACAAATAAAAATCCCACACTACTTTCCAAATTGGTTTGCAATTTATTAGTGACATTTTATACTTTTGATCCGAAATCTTTCAACAAATGAGTAATTTGGGTAGAGTTGCTCCGCGCTAACGTGGATATTGAAAGAAATCCCTCTTGCAGCCTGTAGTCTGAAGGGGCTTCCACACGTCCCCTATAATAGTGGGCTCCCACAAGGGGGGCTCACAAACAGAAAAAACAATAGGCAGACAGGCGCACTGAAGGGTATGATAGGTTTATTAATCTAAAACAGTGGACAAAGTATCCACTGATGCAAGGAATAAAAATAACAATAAAGCAAATTATTACAAAATTGCGGCAAGATTATGACAAATAAGGGTTAAAAACGGGACTGGATAATACACTAGTATATTCGGTAGGGGCAGGGGGTAACCACAGGGTCTAGCTACGCACTACAGAATGGATCCGGACCAATCCGAGTACTTACCCAGCTAGAGACAAGGGGACCCGCTCCCACCGGCTGCAAAGAACTCCACAGGAACTGCCACCACGTGACCTCTACGCGTTTCGCACGTGGTGCTTCGTCAGGAGGTCACGTCATAGCGTTGTCCCTGGAGTTTAAGTAGAGAGCGGCAGCCAATGGATCTAGTGTAATTAGAGCAAGTAGGAACACATGTGATACAAAGCAGAGGCAAATAAAGTTCCCTGCAGCATGTGGGGAGGATTAAAAGCACATATTAGATAGGAGCAATGTTAAACAGGTCCCAATTTAGCTTTAAATAAATCCAAAATCATACCAGCATAACTGTAGTGAATGTAGACCAGTATATACTGATATGGACAATTTTAAGGTAAACATGTATTAAAAATCTGTTTAAAACATATATAGTTATTAAATACTAAAACATGTTATCTAAAAATGCAAAAAATGCTTGGAAACCGTGTGAACACCTAATAATTAATTCATTAGAATTCGTTCTTTTAAGAATTCATTCTTTTAAGAAAGGGACCAATTCTATGTAATCATTTAAACCATGAGGAAACCTCGTTCGCATGGTATAGATCCAGAATTGCTCCCTTCTACTTAGGCGTAAATCTCTATTGCCTAGGCGTTGATTAGCGGTAATTACTTCAATGCCCATGAAGGAAATGCCACTCGGGTCACACTGATGGCAATCATGAAAGTGTTTTAAAAGGTGGGTTAGGGGCATGTTTTTATCAATTAATTTTTGCACATTTTTGATGTTCCTCATGTGTTCCATTACCCTCACTTTCATGCATCGTTTAGTTTTACCGATGTACTGTAACCCACATTGGCACTGTAAAATGTACACTACATATGTTGTGGAACAATTGATAAAGTGATTAACTTTAAAACTACGTTTTGTGGTAGAGGAAACAACCTCTTTTTTATTCATTAGGTTGGTACATATTTTACATTTACTACATTTGTAGTTGCCCTTCAGATCTAAATAGGATCTTAGTGTGCCCTTTTGACAAGAAACAGACTTCAATTGGCTAGGGGCTATTAATCCTTTCAGATTTGGAGCTTTTTTGTATACAATCTTTGGTTTCAACGACATCTCGGCACTCAACACAGGGTCTAGAGATAAAACCCCCCAGTGCTTAGCAATGGCCGATTGTATGGCCTTGTGTTTATCATTAAATTGTGTGATAAACACTGGGAATTTATTGCTTTGTTTTGGGTCATCGTGACTTACCCTCCCTGTTAGTGCAAGCTCAGTCGTGACCACTGGATTTGGATTGATAGACCCTTTTCTAAAGTCAAGTCTTTTATCTCTTTTTTTCTTATTTTTTAATAAATTCGTCCTTTTAACGAGATTGACTTTGTCAATGGCACGGTCAATCAGGTGTTTATCATAACCTTTCTGGATAAATCTTTCCTTCAGAAAGAGTACCTGATCCTGAAAATGTTCATCATTAGTGCAATTTCTTTTAAGACGTGCAAATTGATTAAAAGGGATATTAACAATCCAGGGTTTAAAATGGCAACTAGACGGATGAATGTAAGAATTCACATTAGTATCCTTGAAATATGTTTTGGTACAGATTAGCTCTGATTCGATGGTAATTTCAAGGTCCAAATAATGTACTGATGTTTCACTATTTTCCCCACTAAAACAGAGGTTACATGTATTCGTGTTTAATTGTGCAACAAACTCTAAAAGAGAGGCTTCTGTACCATCCCAAATGATGAGGATATCATCTATATATCTCCTCCACAGAATTAACTGTGGAGGAGGTGTCTCAGTAAGCGTGATTTTCTCCCACCACCCCATATATAAGTTGGCGAATGATGGAGCGAACTTGGTACCCATGGCGGTACCAAGTATCTGCAAATAAAATTCCGATTCGAACAAAAAGTAGTTATGAGTTAATATGAACTCAATGGAGCATAACAAAAAATCAATTTGTGTTTGTTTAATGAAATTACATGCCTCCAAAAAGTGCCTAGCCGCCATACATCCAGCCTGATGAGGTATGCATGTGTACAATGATTGTACATCTAGCGTGGCCAATCTATATCCGGTTTTCCACTTGGTTTGTTGTAATAGTTTAATAACCGCAGTGGTGTCTTTTAGGTATGACGGTAACTCAGTAACTAAGGGCTGTAAATAAAAATCCAAATACTGGGATAAATTCGATGTCATAGAATTTATGCCCGATATAATGGGGCGTCCAGGAGGATTCGAAGTCGATTTGTGAATCTTAGGTAGATGGTAGTATATGGGAATGGTGGGCGATGGAATATAAATGAACTCATATTCGGATTTTCTCAGTATACCCTTGTCAAGGGCCTCATCAAGTAGGACTTTAAGTGATAGGAGAAAGTCCCCTGTAGGGTCCTTTTTCAATTTTTTATATGATTTGGGATCCGACAGGAGTCTCTCTGCTTCTAAGCAGTAGTCTTTTTTGTCCTGTATGACAACTCCCCCTCCCTTGTCTGCTTCACGCACTACAATATCAGTATTAGTGCGCAAGTTTTTAATGGATAGGGATTCGCTCGCTGTCATATTGGACCGACTACGCTTCTTGATTGAGGCCGAGTTACAGATGTGTCTGAACTCTTGTTCTAATAGTTTCCCAAACAACTCGACATATTGTCCTCTAGAATAGTAAGGGTAAAAAACCGATTTGGGTTTATATCCAGAATGGAAAATTCTCGTGTCCTCAACAGTTTGACTATCTGTATGGTTCTCACGAAACAAACTTTCCAGACTTGGCTGAAATCAGTGTCATTGTGGCTGAAGTCAATGACACTATGACAGATACCTATACCAGTAAATTTTTACATGGTTTAGATAATAGAAACAACAGACACAACTTGGTGGGCTATATGTACACAGATGACAGCATCCCCGAAGTTGAGAATGTTGATCTATCATCCCAATTAGAAATACTAACCAGATTGCTTGAACAAGAAACACGAGCTTTCTGGGATATGAGAACCTTGGAGGAGTATTTAAAAACAAAAAGAACCCCGAGAGGCTTAAGACTTTCAAAAAATCCCACTTATGGATTTAATAATGCTAAATTCCTCAAATTATGGGATGATATCCTGGAAGACTGCTCACGCAGATTAATGACTATACTTACTATAGAGAGAAAGAATGAACTCTCTGAACTTGATCTCAAAATAACTAAAATAAAACATGAGATCTTGAATTCCTCAGAATTGGAAAAACTACCCCAATTGATAGAGGGGGTCTATACAAAAATGAGGAAATTTGAGAATGGGATTATGGTCTCCAAAAATAAGAAATTTTTGAGAGATAAAAATGATTATCTGCTAAATAGGCAGAAAAATTGGAATGAAAAAGATAAAACAAAAGCCAATAAGGGTAATCAACAACTTTCCAAATCCCTAAATATGGTTATTGACAGTCCCTCTTCTCCCAAGGTTATCTGTGGGGATGCCCCCATTAATCAGACATGTAGTCCCAAATTGGGAATAAGTGACAAACATAAGGCGTCACTATCTTCACCTAATGTCAGTGGGCCTAGTACGCCACACATGGGGGCAAGGAGAAAAATCCAGCCCCCACCTAAAGATAATAAAACGAATAAGACTAATGACAATTGGAGAACGGTTAACCATAAACCCCGGGGTAAAAATACAGATAATTACCCAAACCGGGAAAGAGAAGACATCAATCCACATTCTTTCGAGTTGTCCAATAGATTTCAACAGTTGGGAGATTTACAAACTGTTAATGATGCTGATAAATCTATCCATTTTTTTCAAGGGAGAGAAAAACATCATCAGAGAAGATTAGACCAGAAACCAGACAACCCCCCGTCGAGGCCCCAAACAAGGTCAACCACTCTAACAAGACCATATACAGAAGGGGAAAAAGGGGGGGGAAGAAGCCCCCAACACAGGAGAGATACCCGAGTCCGGAGACACTAAGATCCAAAGGTATCTTTAATCTCTCTTCCCTTAGGATTGACTTACAACTATGCAATGTCTTGTCTAAGGGTCTAACATTCGCTCCGACAGCAAACCCTTCGGAGTTTGAATTATTCATAGACCTTCAGAAGTATCTGAGAAAACTGACATTGCATAGGCACTTTGCCAATTGTAAGGAAATAGAAAACAGTATAATGGAACCTTTACCAGTAGCCACTAATCTATACAGCGACCCTATAGAACAACAGACATATAGGGATCTGGAAAGTTTGTTTCGTGAGAACCATACAGATAGTCAAACTGTTGAGGACACGAGAATTTTCCATTCTGGATATAAACCCAAATCGGTTTTTTACCCTTACTATTCTAGAGGACAATATGTCGAGTTGTTTGGGAAACTATTAGAACAAGAGTTCAGACACATCTGTAACTCGGCCTCAATCAAGAAGCGTAGTCGGTCCAATATGACAGCGAGCGAATCCCTATCCATTAAAAACTTGCGCACTAATACTGATATTGTAGTGCGTGAAGCAGACAAGGGAGGGGGAGTTGTCATACAGGACAAAAAAGACTACTGCTTAGAAGCAGAGAGACTCCTGTCGGATCCCAAATCATATAAAAAATTGAAAAAGGACCCTACAGGGGACTTTCTCCTATCACTTAAAGTCCTACTTGATGAGGCCCTTGACAAGGGTATACTGAGAAAATCCGAATATGAGTTCATTTATATTCCATCGCCCACCATTCCCATATACTACCATCTACCTAAGATTCACAAATCGACTTCGAATCCTCCTGGACGCCCCATTATATCGGGCATAAATTCTATGACATCGAATTTATCCCAGTATTTGGATTTTTATTTACAGCCCTTAGTTACTGAGTTACCGTCATACCTAAAAGACACCACTGCGGTTATTAAACTATTACAACAAACCAAGTGGAAAACCGGATATAGATTGGCCACGCTAGATGTACAATCATTGTACACATGCATACCTCATCAGGCTGGATGTATGGCGGCTAGGCACTTTTTGGAGGCATGTAATTTCATTAAACAAACACAAATTGATTTTTTGTTATGCTCCATTGAGTTCATATTAACTCATAACTACTTTTTGTTCGAATCGGAATTTTATTTGCAGATACTTGGTACCGCAATGGGTACCAAGTTCGCTCCATCATTCGCCAACTTATATATGGGGTGGTGGGAGAAAATCACGCTTACTGAGACACCTCCTCCACAGTTAATTCTGTGGAGGAGATATATAGATGATATCCTCATCATTTGGGATGGTACAGAAGCCTCTCTTTTAGAGTTTGTTGCACAATTAAACACGAATACATGTAACCTCTGTTTTAGTGGGGAAAATAGTGAAACATCAGTACATTATTTGGACCTTGAAATTACCATCGAATCAGAGCTAATCTGTACCAAAACATATTTCAAGGATACTAATGTGAATTCTTACATTCATCCGTCTAGTTGCCATTTTAAACCCTGGATTGTTAATATCCCTTTTAATCAATTTGCACGTCTTAAAAGAAATTGCACTAATGATGAACATTTTCAGGATCAGGTACTCTTTCTGAAGGAAAGATTTATCCAGAAAGGTTATGATAAACACCTGATTGACCGTGCCATTGACAAAGTCAATCTCGTTAAAAGGACGAATTTATTAAAAAATAAGAAAAAAAGAGATAAAAGACTTGACTTTAGAAAAGGGTCTATCAATCCAAATCCAGTGGTCACGACTGAGCTTGCACTAACAGGGAGGGTAAGTCACGATGACCCAAAACAAAGCAATAAATTCCCAGTGTTTATCACACAATTTAATGATAAACACAAGGCCATACAATCGGCCATTGCTAAGCACTGGGGGGTTTTATCTCTAGACCCTGTGTTGAGTGCCGAGATGTCGTTGAAACCAAAGATTGTATACAAAAAAGCTCCAAATCTGAAAGGATTAATAGCCCCTAGCCAATTGAAGTCTGTTTCTTGTCAAAAGGGCACACTAAGATCCTATTTAGATCTGAAGGGCAACTACAAATGTAGTAAATGTAAAATATGTACCAACCTAATGAATAAAAAAGAGGTTGTTTCCTCTACCACAAAACGTAGTTTTAAAGTTAATCACTTTATCAATTGTTCCACAACATATGTAGTGTACATTTTACAGTGCCAATGTGGGTTACAGTACATCGGTAAAACTAAACGATGCATGAAAGTGAGGGTAATGGAACACATGAGGAACATCAAAAATGTGCAAAAATTAATTGATAAAAACATGCCCCTAACCCACCTTTTAAAACACTTTCATGATTGCCATCAGTGTGACCCGAGTGGCATTTCCTTCATGGGCATTGAAGTAATTACCGCTAATCAACGCCTAGGCAATAGAGATTTACGCCTAAGTAGAAGGGAGCAATTCTGGATCTATACCATGCGAACGAGGTTTCCTCATGGTTTAAATGATTACATAGAATTGGTCCCTTTCTTAAAAGAATGAATTCTTAAAAGAACGAATTCTAATGAATTAATTATTAGGTGTTCACACGGTTTCCAAGCATTTTTTGCATTTTTAGATAACATGTTTTAGTATTTAATAACTATATATGTTTTAAACAGATTTTTAATACATGTTTACCTTAAAATTGTCCATATCAGTATATACTGGTCTACATTCACTACAGTTATGCTGGTATGATTTTGGATTTATTTAAAGCTAAATTGGGACCTGTTTAACATTGCTCCTATCTAATATGTGCTTTTAATCCTCCCCACATGCTGCAGGGAACTTTATTTGCCTCTGCTTTGTATCACATGTGTTCCTACTTGCTCTAATTACACTAGATCCATTGGCTGCCGCTCTCTACTTAAACTCCAGGGACAACGCTATGACGTGACCTCCTGACGAAGCACCACGTGCGAAACGCGTAGAGGTCACGTGGTGGCAGTTCCTGTGGAGTTCTTTGCAGCCGGTGGGAGCGGGTCCCCTTGTCTCTAGCTGGGTAAGTACTCGGATTGGTCCGGATCCATTCTGTAGTGCGTAGCTAGACCCTGTGGTTACCCCCTGCCCCTACCGAATATACTAGTGTATTATCCAGTCCCGTTTTTAACCCTTATTTGTCATAATCTTGCCGCAATTTTGTAATAATTTGCTTTATTGTTATTTTTATTCCTTGCATCAGTGGATACTTTGTCCACTGTTTTAGATTAATAAACCTATCATACCCTTCAGTGCGCCTGTCTGCCTATTGTTTTTTAAATGAGTAATTTGGTTGCATTTTTTTTCATAAAAAAAAATATTTTAAAGCTGCAGTCCTGCATCCACCTTTTTTTGTTTGTTTGTTTTTTGTTTTCCTATATGCTGCATGTGAGTAGCTTTAATGAGAAATAATTACCTAAACTGACGATCGATCCATTCTCCTGTGATCGATTGGCTATATATCCTGCTGTGTGAGGATATCGAAATGGCCGCCTTCTGACTGCTGCAGTCTGTGAAATGCTGCAGCTACAATGTAACATTATATTACTAAGTGAAACACATTATTGTTACAGCTTTCACCATGGCAATAGACAGCCTGCTGCTGGAAAATCTGTAACAGGTCTGTTTGTGATACTTTGTTGCCCAAGGGTAGAGCTCAAACAGGTCTGTGTGAGAGCCTGTTTCAAAAGAGGAAGTGGATGATATTTTCTAAAGGCTTCTTATAGCAACCACAGGATGATCAGCACATAAAAAAAATTAAAAAATGACATTAGGAGTTGGAAAAAAACATGCAGTCAATTTCATCTAATACTACATAACTGATTTATTAAAAACAAACCATAGGATGTGGGATGTTTTGCTGCTGCCTGCTAACCACTCTATTTCAGCAGCTACATACAGTAAATACATAATATTTCTTAGTGTCTTGTGGACTGAACATCTTTACTATTATAATAGAAGGTACAGTACTGTCGCAGGCTTGGGCTGAACAACAATGGAACATATGTGAAAGTGCCTAGGTTAAATAAATTAAGCATTTATGCTGTCTGTGATTCAGTTCAATTACTGTAAAACTGGCAAAAAAAAACAGAAATAAAATTCCATTAGCATTATGAAGAAAAAATTGTAAGTGCACAGGTTCATTAGTAAAAAGTAATAGTATATACAATATGCACCCTTCTCATACTTATGTCCTATAGAGAGGGAACTTGCATGATAATTTGGAAGGTACAGTAGTGCATGGGTTTTGTATTTGTTTTCCATAAATGTATAGTCAATTCTGATTCCCTAGCAGAATTCCTAAGAAATTGAAAAATATATAGTGTTACTGATGCATTTTGTTATATGCTATTAGGTTTGAGCTCACCTAATTATGTTTTGACAAGTTTAAGATGATTGATTCCTGTTTTTAGACTAAGGATATCTATTATTATACACTCCTTTCTTTGCTTTTATGATAATGTTGCCTGAATTTTTTTTTTCATTACAGGTTCCATTTATCCTTCGGCAAAGCCCTCCGATACTATTTTCAAAATTACGTTTTGGCTGGGTTATTTTAACAGCTGCATCAACCCAGTTATCTATCCTTGCTCCAGTCCAGAGTTTAAGAAAGCATTCCAAAACATACTCCGGGCTCGTTGCTCTCACAGGAGACAAGCAGCAAGCAAATACTCCTCTGGGTTCCTCCTGAACAGCCCAGTCCACGGTGGCTTAAACAAGCACAGAGACGTGGTCAGAATTCCAGTTGGCTCAGGAGAAACTTTCTATAGGATCTCTAAGTCTGATGGAGTTTGTGAATGGAAATACTTCTCCCCATTGCCCAGCCCTTCGACTCCATGTAGAGCACCAACGGACATCTCAAACTGTTCCACCGCCAAAGTGAGGAGTAAGTCCTTTCTGCGGACCTGCTGTTGCATCGGCACTAAGCATGCACGAACGTGCCATAATGTGCCCACCATCAAGATTCACACCATTTCCTTGAGTGAGAACGGGGAGCCCCTCTGAGCATAAAAAGGACCTCATAGATTAATTTTGTTTTTGGGAATCTGTAATCTCATGAGTGGGATGAGAGAGGGATGGAAGGAAAACAGGTGTTGCATAGCGGTATATTTCTTGAACAAACAAGTCTGTTGGTTCAGTTTCAGCCTCAGTCACTTATATTCCCTCCGATATCTTTTCTGAACCTCGACTTATCCTCAGCACTTTGAACCAGGACTGATCATCAGAAGTCTGCTGCTAGAATTCCACTTCAGAGGTGGCTGCATGAGAGCCTTTAAAGCACTTAAGAGCTTGAAGGCGCTATGTAAATATAATTTTTTTTATCAGGAAAAGAGAAGTGGTATTGAAAACCAAATCGACATTATTCCCTTTGCAATCCTTGTGATTCGCAGTTGTGTGTTGATGCTGAAATCTTACTGTATGTGATACACACTGAAGTTAGTTAAAGAGCAGTCCTTTATATTATCCAGAGGCTACATCAGAACCTAAATATGCTCTGTGATAAAGCTCTGTCTCATTTTCCCCAACCCCCAAAACACATTTGGGATTTTTTTTAATAAATTGAAAGAGTTTAGCTTCTGAGTCTAAATTGTGTTAGTTAATAAAATGAGCCTAGCAAGAACGAAACATTACAAGACAGTAAGGCACATGTTTACTAAGCAGTGCTATGCTTATGACACCATCTGGCACCAAAAGACACCTTGCAGCCCATTCACTTGAATAAACCCTAACCTCATTCTTAATGTGTCTTCTGGCTCCATAAGGTGTCATAAAAATAATTTGAAACATACATAGGATGCACACTTCTGAAGGTTTTTATTACTTTATAGCACAAACAAGTCCCTTTTTCAGATGTTCAATACACCTGATAAAGAAATTCAGGAGGTTTGTAAATATATTCATCTAAAACTTGGAACTCTAACATTGTTTTCAAAATCTGCCTCAAATTTTTGTAATTAAAATATATTTTTTGTTGTGAAACCCAAAATATGTTGTTTTTTTTTTGGTTTTGCATGTACAAACTCCCATAAAGCTCTGGTCAAGTTGGCTGTTTGATTCCTGTGCAGCTATTTACTACTATGAACTGGTGTCTTCTTCTCTGATGTCTGTGTCTTCTCTAGTCCATTCTAAATCCTGCATCCAGACTCATTTTTTTACACAACCCTCCTCCTCTGCCTCCCTCCTACACAGGACCCTGGCTACCACTATCATCAAGAATCAAATTCAAGATTCTAGTCCTTACTTATATAGCTCTCAACGATGCAGCAACTTCATACATTTCTGAACTCATCTCAAAAAACTCTCCCACGCGACCTCTCCATTCTGCCCATGATATCCTCCATTCTTCATCCCTATTAGCCACTTTGCCCCCTACCCCTTCTAAGACTTCTCCCAGGCCTGCCCATACCTGTGAAATTCCCTATCTTGCAACATCAGACTCTCCCACACCCTTCACACATTTAAACACATCCTGAAAACTCACTTCAATTAATCCTAATATCCTAATCCTAATTAATTAATCCTTCTTCCCTTCTGCCCCTAACGCCAATCGCTTTACAGTACATGGAAATGAGCATCCAAGCTGATTAGTCTCACTACCAGTAGATTTTAAAAACAAAACAACCTTTCTTCCCCTGTACTCAAATGTTTCCACTCTGTCTTGTTTTTAGAATGTAAGCTCCTGAGAGCAGGGACCTCCTTATCTACTGTACTAGTGTATGTTAATGTTATCATGGTATTAGTTTAAATTCTAGTAAACCTATTGCCACTGTTTTATATTTTTTGTAGGTTATGCACGCTTCATTGAGAAACGTGTGAGTGTTCGAATACACTGTCATTTAATATAGGAAGAACCCAACAAATCTTCAGCTTGGGTAATTTTTGACCAGTAATGGTTGGCTGAAATGTACATAATTATGTAGACAATACAGGGTTAAACTAGTGTATAAAAAAGGTAATTAAACAAATGGAATTAGGGAGTCCCACTCCCTGCCCAACAGAGCTAAATATAGCCAATCTCGCATCTGTTGAGAAAATCTCACCAGCCTTGAAAAGATTTGTGAGTATTTACGACTGGTTTTGAATTTTTGGACTTTACTAGTGTACCAGCGAATTGGGAGTTTTACATATATTTGTCATACTTCACGGATTTGCAGAGTCAGAATGGAAATCCTAAAAAAATGCCCTTATTGCACAGTCTGGTCATGTGAGAAGGGCTTTTAAAATAAGGTGAGATGTAAATCGGTGCTAAAAAGGGTGTGCACTTTTTTTTTACACTCAGTAGAATAGGCCCTACAAACCCTTAAAATACTGTGACAAAAGACAAAGAAATTTCACATAAAATGCGCGTGCTCACCACTCACACACACTTTAGGAATGGAAGTGCATGTAAGTTACAAAAATTACATTATTTATTCATTTTTACATTTTTCATAAATATGACACTTTTGTGGTCATGTTGATTTTTATTATCATGATTGTCTTTTGCTTTTACTGCAAGTGTATTAAAAGGAAATTGTACATACACATACTGCCCCATCTACAGTATACACACACATAGGGTTGCCAGGTGGCTTGTCCAAAAATACTGGACACCCACAACCCCCTCCCCCCCCCACCCTCGAACACATATAAAAAAACACCCCCCAAATACATTTTTTTTTTAAAAACACCCCCATGCCCCCCAAATACATATAAAAACACCCCCACGCCCCCAAAATACATATAAAAAATACCCCCACGCCCCCCAAATACATTTAAAAAACACCCCCACTTCCTCCCAAATTCATTTAAAAAATACCCCC
Organism: Ascaphus truei; assembly: GCF_040206685.1. NCBI lineage: Eukaryota > Metazoa > Chordata > Amphibia > Anura > Ascaphidae > Ascaphus > Ascaphus truei. Next base: position 187,759,637 of record NC_134487.1, read on the forward strand.
ACCTCCCCCCAAATACATTTAAAAAATACCCTCACCTCCCCCCAAATACATTTAAAAAATATCCCCACCTCCACAATACATTTAAAATATACCCCCACCTCCCCAATACATTTAAAATATACCCCCATCATCATGATCTCATCTCCCCAGGCTGGCCCCCATCACCATCTTATCCCCCACCCCATTATCATCATCATCTCACCCTGCCCCTCCCATCATCTTCTCACCCTGTCCCCATCATCTCACCCTGCCCCCCCATCATCACCTCACCCTGCCCCCCCATCATCACCTCACCCTGCCCCCCCATCATCTCACCCTACCCCCCGCATCATCATCTCACCGTGGCCCCCCCATCCTCTCATCATCTCACTCTGCCCCCCCATCCTCTCACCATCTCACCCTGCCCCCCCATACTCTCACCATCTCACCCTGCCCCCCCATCCTCTCTCCATCTCACCCTGCCCCCCTTCCTCTCACCATCTCACCCTTGCCCCCACCATCCTCTCACCATCTCACCCTGCCCCCCAAATTGTGTCCTTACCCTATTTCCAGGAAGGACACAGACTTCTCTGGGCCGCCAGGGTGTGGGCTCCGCCCCTGCTGTCCTCTGATTGGCTCTCCGCTCCTCCAATCAGGGACAGGCTGAACAGACTCTCACAAGTTCTCCTGCCCGGCCACCGTCCGCCCCCAGTCTCAGTACTAGTCTCAGCACTGCCTGCCGTCGTGCCACCCTCGCGCTTGCACTGCCAGCCTTCCGCCGCCGCAATAGTCCGGTATTACCTCCGATTTTATACCGGACAGGCAACTGAATTACCGGCCTGTCCGGGTGAAAACCGGACACCTGGCAACCCTACACACACACACACACACACACACACACACACACACACACACACACTCTGCAACCCCCCCCTATACATACAAACACACTGCAACACCCCTCTATTTACAAAAACACACTCTGCAGTCCCCCTCTACACTGCAGCCTCCCCTCTTTTAAACTCACAAAACACACAGCAGTCCCCCCTAGACCCACAAACACACACTGCAGCCCCCTGTAAACCCACAAGCCTGCAGACACATCAAACCACACTCTGCAGCCTTCCTCCACCCACTGACACACAGTTATCCCCCCTCAACACCCACAAAACACACTGCAGATACACAAACACCAACAAAACAAACTGCTGCCCTCTCTACATCCACAAAACACACACCAGCAGCCCCCTCTCTACACACACTGCAGACACACACATGCCAACAAAACGCTGCACCCCTCCTCCACTTACAAAATACACACTGAAGACACACTGAAGCCTCCCTCTACACCCACACCAACAAAACACTCTCCTGCCCCCTCTACACACACACACACACACACACACACACACACACACACACACACACACACACACACACACACACACACACACACACACACACACACAATTAAACACTCTGCTGGACCCCTTTACTCCCACAAAACACAGCTGACAGACACAAAAACCTTTCCCCTCACTCTCCTGTGCGGAGCTCTCTGCAGGCAGGGTGGGGGAGTAGTCAGTGCCTTGCTGGTACTTCCTGTCAAATCACCTCCCCTGTCTGAGGGCTGATTTCACTCTTTGGGGATTAGAACTTAAAGCTGATTGGCTGAAATCTTGGCAGGTTGCCAAAAATTCCGGGCCATTACTGAATGGATAATGCCCGGAATTTTAACAAATCAAAGAGCAGGGGTGTGACGGTGAGGGGGTAACCAGGCCATGAATAAAGGTCTTATGCCCGGCTGGTTAACTCTGAGCCAAATTGGAGAGATTAGAGTGTCAGCTCTTAAACCCCGTCATGCCACATGCATTGTACGGTAATAAAGAATGTACGTGTATTTTACCTTTCCAAGAGGCTATGAGTTTGAAGGGGGGGGGGGGGGGTTGCAGTGAAAGTGTTGTCGGATTGTGTCTAGGTAGAAGGAGTCCAGAGTTGCCAACCCAAAAATGTGTCCGGGAATCAGTTCAGATTCCCGGGGACATGTAGACACAGACCTCCGGGCAAAATCCTCCCCCGAAATCAGTTGCGCGACCCACCGCCAGGTTTCTCTGCTTCAGCACAGACCAGAAAAGTAAATGAGGGCATAGGGATATGTGTATCCCGGGTACAGTCAGCGGTCCCTAGGTTAATAAGTGTCAAGATTGCAGCGGCAAATTCAAAATCCCCAAAAGATGCTCTTGGAGAAATTGACGCGAACCGGCTTCAGAAATTTCAAGGCAAGAAATTTTCTAAGTCCCACTTTTCGGAGCCAAGTTCTGAATAATAATAATAATAATAATAATAGCATGTTCTTGTATAGCACTGCTAGTTTTACACAGCGCTTTACATATCCATTTTGCAGGCACAGGTCTCTGCCCCATGGAGCTTACAATCTATTTTTGGTGCCTGAAGCAAAGGGAGATAAATTGACTTGCCCAAGGTCAAAAGGAGCTGACACCGGGAATTGAACCAGGTACCCCTGGACACAGGGAATTGAACCAGGTTCTCCAGCTTCAAACTCAGTGCCAGTCAGTGTCTTTACTCACTGAGTCACTCCTCCCTGAAAAGAGAACGTAGCAGTTGCGGCTGGAACTACACGCCGAAAAAAGTACCAGAACGTTTGGTGCTTTCTCCAGGGTGTCGTCTGATAACTCATGCTGATTTGAGTTCCAGGACTTTGTGGGCTAAACCCAAGTAACCAAAATACATTGTTTTATGGACTGTAGAAGCTAGGAAAGGCTAGTTTTTCACCCAGGCCCCCAGTAAGTGTGTTTTTTTGTGAGGGTGGGAGAATAGAGAGGTGATGGGGAGAAAAGAGAGGAGAGGGGATGAGAGCGGTTAGGGGAGGAGAGAGGTGAGGGGGAGAGAAGATAGGTGTGGGAGAAGAGAGGTGAAGGGGAGAAGAAGAGGTGAGGGGGGAGAAGAGGTGAGGGGTGGAGAAGAGAGGTGAGGGGGAGAAGAGAGGAGATATAGAGGGGGCAGTTAGAGGTGGAGGAGGGGAGAAGAAAGGGTGGTGAGGGGGAGAAGAGATGTGATCGGGAGAAAGAGGTGAGGGGGAGAGAGATGTGAGGGGGGAGAGAGGTGAGGGGGGAGAGAGAGTGAAGGGGAGAGATAGATGAGGAGGGGGAGCGAAGTGAGGGTGGAGAGAGGTGTGAGGGTAGGGGGAGAAGGTAAGGGGGGGGAAGGGATGAGGGGGGAGAAGTGGGAGTATGGAGGAAGTGGAGGGGGAAAGGTGGGTGAAGGGGAGATGCGGAAGAGAAGTTGGGGGACAGTGATTTTAACTTCAAACTAAATAAAAAAACAGATACAAATTACCTTAACAGAAGCTATTCAAGTTGTGGAAGAAATATTACTTTGTTGCAAGTAACAAGTTACTAGTTAGGACCCGCCAGCATCTGACAGCACTAGCAGCTGTGTGAGGCTACGGCCACGCTGCCGCGACGTGCGCTTGGCGCACTCACTGGAATGTCAAATGACGCTGCATGCTGAGAGCACTGAGAGCTGATTTCCCTCTTTGTGGATTAGAACTGAAAGCTGATTAGCGGAAAAACTTGGCAGGGGGAGTGACTGGGCAGGTAGGTGACTGGGTGGGTGGGTGGTTGACTTAGTGACTGGGTGGGTGACTGAGTGACTGGGTGGGTGGCTGACTGGGTGAGTGGGAGAGTGACTGGGTGGGTGAGTGACTTGGGTGGGTGTGTGAGTGACTGGGTGGGTGACTGACCTTGACCGGGTGGGTGACTGACCTTGACTGGGTGGGTGCTGCTTCTGCTTCCTTGCCCGCCAATCGCTTCTTCCCCTGCCCCCAATCCCCACGGCTGCTGCTGCAGGAGGTAAGCTGAGGGGGGGGCGAGACTGGCGAGCTAATTCCATGGGGGCATTTCACCCCCCGGCCCCTGGTCCCTGCGGCTGCTGCCGGGGGAAGGAGGCTAGCGCGGGGGAAGCTGGGTTGGTGGGCATGGGAGGAGCTGGGTTGGCGTGCGCAGGGGGAGCTGGGTTGGCAGGCACAGGCTCGCCATGGCGCTTCCTCTCTGTCCTATGTTGGGAACGTGCCCACAGGCAGTAGGCTGGACATCCTGCTTTCCCTGTTCATGCGCGCCGAGTCCTCGGGTCTGTGCATGCGCACTGGATCGCCGGCATTTTTCTGACTTTTTAAAAAAAAATAAAACGGGCACAGCCACGCAGGCTAACTCATGGGGCCCGAGACGCCAACCCCGAAAGACCCCCTAATGTTGGCGGGCCTGAATAGAGGGGAAAGTGGAAAATAGATATATAAGTGAGAGAGGAGTTTTGAAAACCAGGTCAAGCTAGAGGCCGTCCATGTGGGTGCTGACTGCAATCCATTGGTGAAGGAAGAAGTAAAGGAGACAAAGTGAGGACAGTAATATGGCAATTGAAATCCAGAAGGAGAAGCGAATTGGAGTCGGGAGAGAAAGGAATTCCAGGATCCCAGGTCTGAGAGAAAGGTAGATGTGGGGATGAGTAAAGGTAGGTGGCTGATAGATGACAGCCAACTGTAGCGAGAGGAGCTGTTCAGTATTAGCCTCCAAAGAAGGCAACGAAAGTGTGGGAGGCATAGGAAGAAGCCAGTCACGGCAGAGGGAGGAGAAACCCTACACCTCCACCCCTGCCATCAGGGCAAAGGGCGCGGGGAAAAAAGGCCACTAAGAGCAGTTATAACAAAAATATGCAGGGAGCGAGAGAAGAAAAAGTCATGCAAAGAGAGGAATTTGTTAGAAAGTGAATGAGCATTTCTGAGGCCAGAAGAAAAAAAAAAGGGGGGGGGGTGTAGGTAATTGATCTGTATGCAGCTAGAGATGAGGGTGATTAGAAAATGGGATGTGAGAGCGGGAGCAGGTTGAAATGAGACAATGTGCAGGATTGGGAGAGATATTCCCACAAGCAAGCAGGAGAAGCATGGAAAGAAAGAGGTGTGAGAACAATTTGGAAGTGTCTGTTTTTGTATTGCTGATAAGCTTTCCTGGGGCCCAGGACTAGAATTTCCACTGGGTAGTCCCCGTTCCCCCCCTAACCCCCTCCCCAGAGTTGGCGGACATGCAAGACCCCCCATCACTCACATCCCCATCTCTCGCCTCTCCCTCTCTCACCCCCAACTCTCTCCCTCTCTCGCCCCCACCTACAGATGCAGTCACATTTATTTAGCACTTTGCCCCAAGGAAACTGCAGCTGAAATGCAACCTCCCTAAAGCCAAAATTCAGTAGATAAATTGCCCTTAAGGATTAACACAGTGGGGGTCCCTGCTTCTGAATTGGTGTCCCATTCAGAAGCAGGGAACCCTGCTGCCGTGTTAATCCTGAATCCAGAAATGTCCCCTGTTCTGAAATTTCCCTCATGCCATACTTGGACTATGGTTAATCTGCAGCAAGTCCAGGGCAGGGCTGAGATCAATCTGATCATTAGTATCTCTCGTCCTCATCTCTCTTTTCTCCCTTTCTCACCCGACCTCTCAATCCATATCTAACCCCCACCTCTCTACCTCTAACCCCCGCCTCTCTCTCCCTCTCTTGCTCAGCTCTCTCTCCCTCTCTCACCCCATCTATCTCACCCTCTCTGGCCCCCACCTCTCCCTCACCCCCACCTCTCACCATCTCACCTCTCTCCCTCTCACCCACCCCTCTCTGCCTCTCTTGCCCCCACCTCTCTCTCACCCCACCTCTCACTGTCTAGTCCCCACCTCTCTCCCTCTCGCACCCACCCCTCTCTACCTTTCTTGCCCCCACCTCTTTCTCCCTTTCTCACTCTGACCTCTATATCCCTCTCACACCCCACCTCTCTCCCTCTAGCCCCCACCCCTCTATCCCTCTCTTGCCCAGCTAACTCTCCCTCTCTCGCCCCCAACTTCTCCCTCGCCCCCACCTCTTCCTCACCCCCACCTTTCTCCGTCTCACCCCCACCTCTCTCCCTGTCATCCCCACCTCTCTCTGCCTCTCTCGCCCCCACCTCTCACCATCTCACCCCCACCTCTCACCCTTGTCCCCAACTCTCTCTGCTCTCTCGCCCCCACCTCTCTATCCCTCTCTCACCCCCACCTTTCTGCCTCTCTCGCCCCCTCTCTCAAATCGCTCTCCCTCTCTCACCATCCCTATCTTGTCCCACCTCACTCACTCCCACCTCTCACCCCCACCTCTCTTGCTCCCTCTCTTACCTCCACCTCTCTCCCTTTCTCTCTCACCCCCACCTCAATCCCTCTCTTGCCCCCACATCCAATCAAATAATCTACTCTCCTCCAAACAACACAATCATCCCCCCTCCTCCAATCCAACACAATAAACCCCTTCCTCCAAACCAGCACAATAACTCCCCCCCCCCAATACAACACAATTACCCCCCCCCCAATACAACAGAATAATCCCCTCCAATGCAACACTCTGGTGCCTCGCCGTTCCGGAAGTTGGGCCCGATTTATGGGCGGCCCAAATTCTGGCACACCTAGAGTGGGCTTACACTGGGGGCTGGGGGGGAGAGCTGGGGCTCAGCAGCCAAACATGGACTGACTTCCAGGGCTGGCCGATCCGGTAGAGTTGTCCTTGCTCTCTCCCCCTGTAGGAGGTCCTGTTGCTGAGTGATATGAGAGAGCAGAAGTAGGAAAGGAGTTAATGCTCCCATCAAATCAAAGAAGTGGAGAAGAAAGCAGAAATAAAGACCTATAAATTAGTTAGAGGGATAATAAGGAGGGTAGAAGTAAAAGTACATTTTAGCCAAAAATGAAGTAAGAAAAAACATTAAAATAGCAGGAGAGGCTCAGTTGTATAGTATCTATCTATATCTTTTTTTCGTGTGTTCCTTTAATATCACTACTCACAGCCCCAAGAGCTTTCTGACCCTGTCAGTAGTTTATCTTCTTAATGAAAGCCATCTTCTGATGAGACAGACAAGCACAAGGAACAACTAGAGCAGAAAGATAATCATTCCTGTATAGAGTTGGTTACAAGCTACAGTGTCAAATGAGCATCCTTGTGTTTAGCCCACACTTCCGGGCAGAGGATCAGCATCCCAAAACAACATAAATCTGATCCGCCTTCTGTTTTCTTTCATGCATTGCCCTAGGTTCCAAAATAGGTTGAATTCAAGCCCAGGTCCCTCTCCCACGCCATAGATTCCCAGTTAGTATGCCATGTATCCAGACAAGCTTTCTATTCCTTTTTATCTTGCAGTCGGGTTGCTCGAATAAGTACAGTAATTGGAATTTATGTGGTTGCTTATGATTTTCTTAACTTTTGCTGGTTGTTTATTAAAGATACTCTGCTCTCTTCTTCCCTGCTCCCTACTTCTGCTCTCTCATATTACTTTATTGTCTAATAAATTGGGCAAAAACACTGCTTCAAATTTATCAGGAAAAACAATCTTCTGGATTTTTTTTTAGATACACCTGTAAAATAGATAAATCTTGTACTGTTTTCTGCACCTGTATTGCCCCATATTTTTTGATCCACCAAAGATCTAGAATAACACAGGGGGGCAGGCAGCACTCTATGATCAAATATCTAAATCTCAAAGGAGTTAGAAAGTAACAATGTTGAGTGGTGCACAGGCTATCTCCCCTGACTCTGAACAGACAATTATTGTGTTTAAGCAATGGGGTCTCCAGCACTCAAAAGAATCAATAGATCCCAATACACATATACCGTATGATGCAAAAGAAAAAATATTGTATGTGTGATACTGTATGGAGCAGCAAAATATAGTAATGTGTCCTATAACCAATAGGATCACATGTAGTCACAGCACAGAAAGCACAGTAATAAGTCATGTATGGACAGTAGCTGCAGCAGCACTGGATTAAAACTAGCCACGGACATGGAGCAAGGAAATGACCAACTTCTAGATTTCTGGGACCAGTAAAAGGCTTGTTAAAGAGTCAAGAAGGGCTTGAAACATTGCCTTCTCACCAGTACTTGTAATTTGTTTAATTGGTCTCTTCCTTTATATTTTTTAGCATATCTTTGTGGTGTTCTGTAGACTTTTTGATAGAGTGAAACATCGACACCGTTGGGAAACATTTTGGATCCAGAAAAGGAAAAAGACTCTGGCTCATAATGGTCTAAGCCTAGACATTGATCTTGCTTATTTTTATTGTTACTGACTATACACTCACGGTAATTAACAAATATTTCCTGTTGTGGTTATACATATTTATTAATCATATTAACCTCAATTGGAAAATATCTAATAGTGATTTTATTTATAAGGCTTTCATCATAACATCCTTTTCAGACGGTTTGTAAGAATTTTTTCATATTAACATTACTTTGAATAGAGTTTTATATTAAAAAAAATGCGTATTTTTTAGATCATATTTAAAGAAATATTTCAATACTTTAGTATTTTATTACCAGATTGATAATTTATAGACTTATAAATCAAATTTTAAATCAATTATCAATACGTTTTGTAAAGTGATTTTTATAGTTCTACATGGCTGAGCATTCTATTATGTCCACAGACTTTTACGGGAGTTATAGTATATACAGTTGTGTGAAAAAGAAAGTACACCCTCTTTGAATTCTAAGGTTTTACATATCAGGACATAATAACAATTATCTGTTCCTTAGCAGGTCTAAAAGTTAGGTAAATACAACCTCAGATGAACAACACCACATGACATATTACACCGTGTCATGATTTATTTAACAAAAATAAAGCCAAAGCTCAAAGCTGTCTCAAAGCTTCTTGTTTATAGCTCTCTGCAGATTGTACGACAATCGCTCCACCCTTGTCCGCATTTTTGATTACAATTGTTTTATCTTGTTTAAGATTGTGCAGTTCTTTCAATTCAAGGGTGGTTAAATTGCTATAGCAATATGGGTCATGTTTACAATTTTCGGCCAAAATCCTCAAATCCTTTTCCACCAATCTCTCAAATGTAGTAATAAATGGACTCTTTGAACCATAGGGACAAAAGGTTGATTTCTTTCTAAATGTAGTGTGTTCAAAACGTAGAAAGTTAGAGAGGGACACCTCTTGGGAATTATCTTCCATGTTCTGTTCCATATAAAAATCGTCTAGATCAGAGATGGCACAATGTTCCTTAAATGAAAAATCAAGATCAGAACGATCTGGTTCTGGTGAGTCATCACCAGCGTGAACTGGCGATGACTCCGCAGAATCACACATAGTAGGTACAACATTCTTAAGCTTATTGGAGAAGAATTTTTTCAAAGTCAACTTGCGGGTAAACCGCTGTAAGTCAATATATGTGTCAAAAAGGTGGAAGTCACTCTGAGGGGCAAAATTCAAACCTCTATTAAGTAGAGATAATTGTCCTGATGTTAATGTTTTATGTGAGATGTTAATCACATTATTTTCCTCCGTTGTTAAGCATATTTCTTCCTCTTTGTGCCCCTCTTGTTCCCCCTCTTTCTCTTTGACCTCCTTGTCCTTGGTAGTTTTTTGACTCCTGTGGTCTGTTCATTTGTGAAAAAAGTCCTGATACCCCTGAGGTGGAAGCATCTCGTGGGTTTGAACCCGTGGACCTTTTCCCTCTCCAAGTGTCTGACGTAATATCAAAAGACACTGATGGAAATCTATTCTCACTTTCTGAGGTATCCGATTCATAGCTAGAATCTTTGTTTCTTTATCTCTATCAAGCACTTTTTGATTTAATAGCTTATAACTTAGTATTTGTTCAGCACTATCACATTGCTTTATATTTATACACATTACATATATATTTTTTATTATTTATGTTTTTCACATAGGTTTATGATATGTATATATATATATTTTTTATTTAGAAATGTTGTTGTTTTGATGTATGTATCAGTCTTCTGTTTTGTCATTTTCTGTCTATTGATGTTTTGTATACCATTGGTTCTCTCGGTTTCATATTGTGGTCAGTGGTGTGATGACACCTTGTATTACAGACTTTCAGTCTTGATTTTTAGCAGCAGCTGATTGCATAATTCATTAAGTAATTGTCCAATCTGGTTGATTTCCAGAGGGCGTGCACTTACCCTTGACCACTATATAATCTGACAGTGGGAGAGCCTCAGTACTCTTTGATAAAGCACCTCCACGGCGGGAAACGCGTCAGAGTTTTAAATCATGTGTTTGTCCTTTTGGCTTATATGCCTAATAAATAATTGTTATTTTTTGCCCCAGCCCTTGGCTCTCCTTTTTGGCAGTGCTCTACCTTCTCTTTTTTACCTGTTTACTTTAAAAGACTTTCACTTCTGCCTTGCTGAGCATAACCTGTGTAGCCTTGTGTTCCTGCGTTTACTGTGCCTTGCCTTGTGCCTTGTTGCCTCAGCTTGCCCCAGATTACCCGCACCTCTCCAAACCCTGACCACGGCTTCACGGACACCGACCATCCCATTGGCTCCAGCCCCGTACTCCAGCAAGTATCTTAACTAACCCGATTTCTCCATCCCAGACCCGGCTACGCTGACTATCCACTCTCCAGGCGTGCCTCCGCTGCTGTGGGTGTTGTACTTTCCCCACCTCAGTAATGTGGTCCCACCTTGTTCGTGGTGAGCGCAAGCATTCCAGTATGCTCAGCCCAACGAATGTGGACCCCCCTGAGGTGGGCCAGGCCCTAACCTCTATTGGTGAACGCTTCCAATACTTTGAGAATCAGATTGATTCTCTGACTCAAAGCATGGCATTCTTGTCCTCACGACAATCCCAGTTCAGGGTTATCAGATCAGCAACATTGTCCTCCCCTATCTCGGAAGTATCTCAGGCCCTTGAACCTCACCTACCCACTCCCAATTCCTATGCGGTGACCCCCATGGCTGTAGAGGGTTCCTCAACCAATGTGATATACAATTCGAGTTAACCCCTTCACGTTTTTCTTCTGATAGATCCAAGGTGGCATACATCATTGCCCTACTCACCGGAGACGCCTTGGCGTGGGCATCCCCCATCTGGGAGCAAAGACCAGAACTCACGCAAGACTTCGCTCGTTTCAAGAAAGAGTTTAGACAGGTCTTTGACACCCCAGGTCGAAAGGTCTTGGCAGCTTCTTCCCTGTTTCATATTTCACAGGATAAGAGATCGATAGTAAGGTACGCCCTTGAATTCCGTATCAGGATGGAATGACGAGGCCTTATCTGCAGCCTTCTGGCAGGGGTTGTCCGAGCCACTTAAAAATGAACTGGCTGCTCAGGAATGACCTACGGACTTGGAGGGACTTATTGCCGTATGTGTTAGAGTTGATGAACGTCATCGTCCCCGATCTCACATAATTAATGTCCCCGTGCGCAGTCTTTCTCCTATCTTTTCCCCAGCTATTGATGTTCCAGAACCTATGCAGTTACAGTAGGAAGTCATCAAATCTCTTCCTTTGAGAAACAACGCCGGCGGCTTCATTAGGAATTCCTCTTCCCCAGCCGGGGCTGGTTTCTTTTTTGTTAAAAAGAAAGATGGTTCACTCAGTCTATGCATAGATTATTGAGGGCTTAACAAAATCACTTTAAAGAACCGGTATCCCCTACCTCTCATCTCAGAACTCTTTGACTGGTTACAAGGCTCTACTATTTTCTCCAAGCTTGACCTTCGAGGGGCCTACAATTTGATACGTATACGGCAAGGGGATGAGTGGACGATGGCCTTTAACACTAGAGATGGTCATTACGAATATCTGGTCATGCCCTTCGGATTATGTAATGCTCCTGCTATTTTTCAGGAGTTCGTGAATGAGATTTTTCGGGATGTTCTCAACACTTTTGTCATCGTCTATCTTGATGACATTCTTATTTTTTCTAAATCTCTCAAGTAATACATCCAACATTCCAAACTGGTCCTGTCTCGTCTTCGCGAGAATCGTCTTTACGCCAAGATTGAGAAATGCATGTTTCATCAGACATCCACATCCTTCCTAGGATATATCATATCAGATGCTGGTTTCTCTATGGATCCCGATAAACTTAAGGCAGTGTTGGACTGGCCATTAGCATTTAAAACCAGAGACAGAACATGAAATACAGACAGAGCTCAGTGCACAACCAGTGAAACTTATACACGGTACAGTGCCTAAATATATATGTATAGATATCTATTAAATAAAATGGTCTTTTAGTTTAACATTTTGGCCAAAGTGTTGTAAGCCCTTGAGCCACTACACGGCAGACCACATCTCAAGGGTACCTAACAGTAATATAAATTCTTAATAACCTGTGCATTACCAGGAAGAATGATAGAATAATAAATCTGTCAAAATTAGTTGCATGGTTCTAAGTCTGATTGAAGCTCTTATTAACCTGTACATTACCAGGAAAAGCACTCTGTATTAGATTTGCCACAATCAAACTGCAAGCAAGCAAGTTCCCCTGAGAGTGGGAGATGCAATGGAGTGAGCTTTTAACCATTTAAATGTGGGAGGGGGTGAGCTTCAATTAGGTAGGAGGGAGCCACTCCCCAATCAGCTAAGACCAGCTGAACAAGAGTTGTAAAACATACAGGACACCTACAAGCTCATATTGAACCCCCAAAATAACCACAACATATATATAAGCATATAAGTGTCACAGAGGAGTGCTACTGAGCATGCCAATATATATTTAAAACCAGAGACAGAACATGAAACACAGACAGAGCTCAGTGCACATCCAGTGAAACGTATACACTTTCCATTGTACCTGATCGAGGGTCGCATTTTATATCCAAATTTTGCCGGGTCTTTGCTCAGAGGTTGGAAATTGCACTTCTTTTATCATTGGGTTACCACCCACAAACTAACGGACAGACGGAAAGAACAAATCAATCGTTAGAGCAATACCTCAGGTGTTTTTACCTCCGACGCACAGGACGTCTGGGTAGACCTCCGGCAATGGGCCGAATTCGCCCATAATTCTCTGAGAAACGAGTACACCCAGGAGTCGCCGTTCTTTATAAATTACGGGTTCCACCCGTCACGTCTCCCTATCTCTTCTTCCCAATTCGGGGTCCCAGCAGCAGACTCCAGAGTAAAGGCCATACAGGAGTCCTGGAGCAGGATCCAAAGAACTCTACAAGTGGCCATATGTAGGCAGAAGTCACAGGCGGATCGCCATCAACGCGAGGCACCCAAATGTTGGCCAGGAGACAAGGTGTGGCTGTCATTAAGGAACATCAGACTGAAGACTCCTACGCTGAAGCTGGCTCCAAGGTTCCTAGGCCCCTTTACGGTGCTAGAATACGTCAACCCGGATGCCTATAGGCTTCAACTTCCTCAATCCATGAGGATTCCAGGGGTCTTCCACGTCTCCCTTCTTAAACCGGTCTTCCAAAGTTCCAGCTTCCCAGAAGTCTCTTCTAGACCACCACCGGTGATGGTACCAGGCCAAGAATAATTTGAAATCCAGTCTATTATAGACTCACAAAGGTCCAGAGGATCAGTCCAGAACCTGGTACATTGGAGAGGGTTTGGACCAGAATAAAGGTCCTGGATACCCCATCACCAGGTTCCCGCTCCCGCTCTGTTAAGATGGTTCCACGCCAGGTTTCCGCAGAAGCCATTTAAGAGTCGTCCTGAGGCCGCTCCTCAAGGGGGGGTACTGTAAGGAATCGGGGAACACATCCTCTGCGGTGTGATCCCTTCTTACCTGCTGCCGCGTGCTTCCCCACTCTGGTTACAGAGCACAGGCGCACCTGCAGCTCTTCACACAGTGCCACGGAGCTTGGCTCTGCCCTTTGGTCGCATTGCGCATCTGTCATGCGCGGCGCTTGCACGTGACGTCGGGCACCGCTCCCTAGCTGCGTGACAAGTACTCCTAATTGGCCACCTGTCTCCTGCAGCCTATCCCTCCCTCCGCAGAGTCTGTGCCTCCGCTCCGCCCCCTACCTCATTGGTTCCTGTTTACTTTAAAAGACTTTCACTTTCACTTCTGCCTTGCTGAGCATAACCTGTGTAGCCTTGTGTTCCTGCATTTGCTGTGCCTTGCGCCTTGTGCCTTGTTGCTGTGTTTCTCTCTGCTGCTTTCTCGTGTACCGACCCGGCTAGACTATTGGACCCTCTCTGGATAAAGACCCCAGCTTGACTATTGGACCCTCTCTGGAAAATGACCTCGGCTTGCCCCAGACTACCCGCACCTCTCCAACTCCTGACCACGGCTTCACAGACACCGACTATCCCACTGGCTCCACCCCCGGACTCCGGCAAATATCTGAACTAACCCGAATTCTCCATCCCAGACCTGGCTACGCTGACTATCCACTCTCCAGTAATGCCTCTGCTGCTGTGGATGCGCAATCTTGTACTTTCCCACCTCAGTACCGTGGTCCCGCCTTGTTCGTGGTGAGCGCAAGCGTTACAACACGTTCGATTGGTCGGGTTATTAAAATATTGTACTACAAAGCATTGTGGGAAATTTAATCCATGTATCTAATTTTACTGGGCAGTAACTACAGTAGATACAATTGGTACCCTGCTAGAGAGAGGCCGGAGAGGAAGAGGCAAAACCAATCAGAAGAGGAAGTGGATGTAACTTTGATAATGCTTTATACATTATAAACATTAAACAATTACTTACAAAATGTATGGCATGCTGATTTGTGTGATTAGAAACAGATTTGACATAGCACATACATTATTCATTATTCTTTACAAACATGTTTGAGATTGTATGAACTGTACCTTTAAGAGGTTACGATAGGACAATCCTGTGACCCTGCTGAACTGAAACATTCATGTACCCTGTATATAAGTCATATCTTAAAACATAACGTATGTGGTGACACTATAAGGTAAATAAGGTAAATGGTTGTATTTATTACAACTTGTACTTTTCAAGACCACGGAATCACAAATACAAAGTAATATGTCTCAGCTCCATGCTTAAAACATATGTTAACAGAAAATCTTTTTTTTTTCTAAAACCCGTCTCGCCGCTTATCGACTGCTTCTCACCAACTTCTTGCCAACTTTTCTCAATTCTAAAGCGGCGATTACCATCGATAAGGTAATTGGGGCTTGTAGGAGGACGTGCGCAGAGGTATGCAAGGGAGACTTGTTAAGGTGAAATTAAATAAGGCTTTTATTGCGCCTGTTTCCTTAACATAAGAAAATCATCCAAACATGTTCAAATAAGGGCTCAAACAAAGCTTCTGTTCACTTGGGAGTATGTCTAGTGAAACCTATGCAGTCCACAACTCCCTTTAGATTAGCATGTCTCCCAGCCCCAAACATATATCTTGATATGTGCAGATACAAAGTCTTATAAAGGAAAGTCTTATCTGTTTGGTTGTAGTTGGAGGGAAAGTCTTCTCTGTTCCTGGGTTGTTGCCTTTTTCCTCAGGCTATATCAGGATTCAGGTTCATAAGTGCTTTCCCCTGTGTCTTGCAAGCAGCGTGCAGTTTTTCTTCTGGCAGGCTCAAGACATCTGTTCCTATGGTCAGTCCCACTACTTGTGATACTCAGGAACAATCTCCCTTCCTGTCTCAAAGGGAGATTTTTCTAAGGAACCTAATCAGCCAGGTGGTGTTGGTTAATTGACTACCAGCACTTAACCACCACACTGCTGGATTAGAGGCTTAGATAAGTGGCTTATCGTCGCACCTTTGGCAAAAAAATTTCCGGCAAAAAATAATGGTGACATTTTCTCTTATTGCTGAGTTATTGGGGCTTAATGAATCGCTGTAGCCTTTTTTGACTATAAGGTGGCGAAAAGTGGCTTATCTCTGCTCAAAAAAACCTGAAAATAAACCTGATGATGTCACCCTGTAGGAAGAAATGTTAAATCCTAGTGGGGCCCAAGAGGCCCAAAACTAAAAGTGAAAAAGTCTGAAAGGTTTGCACTATAGGGTTAAACAAAATACAAATCACATGTAACAACTAGATCCAAACCAGTGGAGGTGAATACAGAGTAACAGAAAATAACAGAGATCCACAGAACACTAGCAGTAAAGTAACTGTCTATGTGGAGATTTATAACTTCAAACTGGCAATATAGTAAAAGCAAAAAGTATCTAATTGTCTGTATTAGGTAGGGCAGTGGTGAGCAAACTGGGGGGCGCGACTCCCAGGGGGGTCGCGAGATTGCTGGCGGGGGGTGCGGGGTTTACAGAGGCCCCGCGCGCTTCCCGAAGGCACTTAAATTAAGTGCCGGGGAAGCGGTGAAGGCCTCTGCAAACAGCACTTACCTTGAGTCCGCCGGCATCTGGAGACGCGTCGCCATGACATCGCGGCGTCAAATGACGCCGCCGGGTCATGTGACGTCACGTTGCTATGGCATCGTGACATCATGACGCCCAGACGCCGGCAATCCAGATAAGGAGGAGGAGGGAGGGGGGCGCGCGGGGACGAGGACATCCGGGGGGGGGGGGGGCAGGGAAAAAAGTGTGCGCCCCCTGAGGTAGATTACTATATAATGCTTCATGAAACATGTTACTCATGTTAACACATATAGGGGAAAAATCATGGCACCAAAAAGATTGCTGATCACACAAAGTTTAATGTACAATTGAAATTCACTAATACATGCAAATACATATAGTAGGCAAAATCATGAGACTAAAAGAAATTGATGATCACACAGAATTTACTTTGTATACATTTGATTCATATTGCCATATAAAACACATAATAATACCATAGTCCATATTGGCAGCGTGCCACAACAAACCTTCCAAAGGACAGTATGCATACATTTGAAAACATCAGACCATGTATTGTTCACATGAACCCACAGAGATCAATAAGATGAGAAGACACCTGTTAAAGATCTGTGCTGTAGAGTAGGGCAAAGTCATATGCAGTACACACAGAGTGTGACAGTGCGACCGGAGTCTGTAAATAAAAAAGTAATAGACTCCCTTGTACCATCATACATTGCACACTCTCCTAGGGCTTATGGTAATATTCTGCGAAGTTGTAGTTCAGTTCCATTGAAATCTATGGGACTAAAGTCTTCATCAGTACACGGTAGACATCTTTGAACATTTTTTAATAAGGGCCTCTACAGTATATACATAGACAAGAGAACACTAGGCAATTTGGAGTACTGTAGCTGCTAAAAACTACATTACTGTAAGGAATCCGATCCTGGTTTTGGCTGGAGCTCACTCTTGCAGAGTTGGTGAGCTCTCAGAACAGACCTTCCCTTGGATTTGCAAGCACTCACTTGTGTTTGCAATAACTGCAGCTCTGTCTCTCTGCTCTGGCATTGGAGGAATTGCCACACACTCCTGTCTTGGGATTGGCTATCTTTCCTTCTTATACTTCCTATACTTATACTGGCCTCTCCCTTTGACTCATGGCTGAGCATAACCCTAGATTGAATGTGTTTGCCACAAGCTACTTTGCCTTAGTCTTGCTTTGTTCATGAGACCTCCTGCATTCACCCCAGGCAGAGGTCTGCTTCCTGGTTCCTGTGCTGAAGCGCTGGGCCCACAGTACCAGCTTTACCTCGTTCCAGAGACCTCCTGAATTCACCCCAGGCAGAGGTCTGCTTCCTGGTTCCTGTGCTGGAGCACTGTGCCCCCAGTACCAGCTTTACCTTGTTCCAGAGACCTGCTGCATTCAACCCAGGCAGTGGTCTACTATCTGGTTCCTGTGCTGAAGCACTGGTCCTCCAGTGCCAGCCTTGCCTTGTTCCCGAGACCTGCATTCTCCCCTTGCAGAGACCTTATCATGGGCCGCTCCCACTCCTCGCGTAGAGGCCATTCCCGCACTTCAGCTGCTATGCTGAAGCGGTGTGCTCCTGACTTCACTGTCATGTTGCCAAACTCCAGCCTGGACATCGATTTCTCTACCGTCTCCAACTCTGACCCTGGCATGTCAATGGATTACCCTGGCCTCACCAACCCTGACCCTGCTACGAATGACTACGAACTGTGCAATCCAGAACCGGGTTCGTGGGCTAAGGTCGATGTATTCACATCCCACCTCAGCCCCGCGGTCCGGTCCTGGTTTGTGGCGAGCACGTCCGTTACAATTACATAAACATTGAATTACATTTTATTATTTAAAGTCCTAGTAGCTGTCTTCCAAGGTCCACTAAGGTTTTACTACAGTCCCTAAATAATATCAGAGCTGGCTGTAGGCAGGTTGTATCGGTGCAGCTGCACAAGCCCGGCTGGACTCGTAGCACCTGCCTACGCTGCCTTTTTACCCTCCCACTCTGATGCCGGAACTTGGGCCTAACTTCCGAATATGGCCATGGGGCCTTCCACCAGCTTCTCTAATGATTGGAATGATGTACTGCTCTTCGACCCAACAGGACTATGACCCACAACCACTGCTTTTCTAGGCAGCAACTCTAGCAGTGCAAGATAAAACACTTGATGTTTGTCTAGTAACAGCATACCTCCAAGGGATATGTATTTTGTTGTTTGTGACAGTGAAAGCATTTCAAACTAAAAGTTACTGTGAGTTACTGAGGCCAGGTGAGATTAAATAAACCAGATTTGATACGAGTACACCATTCCAGTCATTAGGTTGGTGCATAGGCTTATCAACTCTATATAGTTTGTATAGAAATCGTTTTAGGAAGTGTGGGTGGGGACTCATTTAAATAGACTTTGCATAGACATCAGCATATCTCCCAGGGTACCTCAGGTGCACTGCTTTTTAAGCACAGGCATCTCTCTCTAATTTATTTGGAGGGAGATTTGAAGCCACACACACCCCACACGCACCCCACACGCACCCCACACGCACCCCACACGCACCCCACACGCACCCCACAGGCACCCCACATGCACCCCACACGCACCCCACACGCACTCCACACGCACTCCACACGCACTCCACACCCCCATACACCAGCCCACACCACCCCATACCCCCCCACACACACACACCACACACCACAAACACACACATTTGAAAGCCCTCTCCCCCCTCACCCCCTCTCTTCCGGACAGCTCTGTTGCAAAAAATAAAAAAATTGGAAAAAAAGGAACCAGCATATCCGAGGTGGATCCACATCCACACATTGTTTTCGCCCATCTCTACACAGGACCCTGCATTTGCTACTAAAGGTGGCCCTTCCTACTCTAATATCTCAAACACTAACATTCCACCTAATAGGGACATGTAGACCGTTGGTTTAATGCCTTTTTCTACCTATGGCAGGGAAGGGACAATGAGGGCTATGCACTAAGCTCAATGGGTTTGCGTTCTGATGTTCAAAAAAAGCACGTCCGTTAAAAAGTGAGGCCGGGGACGCGATTCACTTGAGCCCATTTTTTAACATACGTGCTCAAAACACCCATGTTGCTTTTTGTCCCCCTGATAGCGTTCTTAAACTTTACGTACGCTAGCTGATAGAAAAAAAAGCCGCATGTAACATTTGCATGGAGATTTGCCATCTCCATGCAAGGCTGTTACAGACGATCGTACACTAAATAAATACATTTGAATAATAGTGTACATGAGCAGGGGTCTCCGGAGCTCAACAGCATTGGTTTCAGGTCTGAGGACCCCCTACTTCAGGAGATACAGGCCCCGTTATGGGGTGCCAGTATTCCCTGAAGAATTTAAATGTCCCGGTCACGTGACGCGGACGCTTGAAAGTGCAGGGGATACCGGCACCCCATAACGGGGCCTGTATCTCCTGAAGTAGGGGGTCCTCGGACCTGAAACCAATGCGGTTCAGCGCCGGAGACCCCCTGCACATCTACACTATGAAACACATGTATATTAAAAAAAAGATTTAACAAACATCAATACACGACTCCCCCCTCCGCCCTAACACATTCAGTACAATAATGTACAAAATTACTATTATCCAGATATGGATAATAGATTATTTTCCCATTAATAAACACTGCATTAGCATACCTAAATAAAGTAAATAAAAACAGTAGCCAGCTAATCCAATGAATACAAGCAGTAAAAACATCAACAATGAATTAATTAAACCATTAACCAATTAAACCAATTAATTCCTAAACAGACTCAAAATTAATAGTAACACTAACCAATCAAACCAATGAATTACTACAACATTAATGAATGTAAACATTAAAAGACAAAGAAATAAATTCAAACAATATCTGAAAAAAACACATTAGCTAACATAATACAACATTAACTACAAACGAACACCAATCGCAAACATTTTATTACCATTAAGCAGACAAAAAAAACAAACAATGACATCCACATAAGAAATTGAAATTAAAAAAAACCAACAGCAATACCAAGCCACAAATGCCCCCCAAATATTGTCATAATAATGTATTAATCTGTACCCTAAAGTGGTACAGATTAATATATTATCAGTCAATGTGCCTCCCCCAAAAAATAAAAAAACACATCCAATGAAGAAACCTGTAAAAAGAGACATTTACAAACATTCAATATATTAGTTACCATTAGAAGCGGTGGCCCTCCGACTCCCGAGGTTACAGGAAGCTCACGTACCTTGAAGGCTTCCAACAGCATCCGATGCCTTCCGCCATGAAGATCCGGATCAGGTACCCAAATCTTCTTTTTTCTTTTTTTAATTACCTTCTTCTATCTTCATCTGTCACCATTCCTTAATCTTCTTTATCTTCTATCTTCATCTGTCAATCCAAAAAACCCCATGGTAAATCCCAACCGATGTTGTCTCGTTGTCTTCTTGGGCTCAAATGAGGCGTCATGGCCTTAAATAGGGCTTGTGACATCACATTTAGCCTCAAAATGGTTAACAGCCACCTGATTGGCTGTTCAAACCATGTTCCGACTTTAATTATTTTTTTTTACATGACGTCACTAAAAGGGAATAATGCCAGCCAATCAGAATGGCTGTGCTTCATTTGCCTTTAAGATGACGTGACGAAGCCGGCGTCACATGGTATTTCAGCCAATCAGATCGTGGGAACCAATTCCACATTCTGATTGGCTGAAATACCATGTGACGCCGGCCATCTTGGATTTAGGTGGATTGCTAGGGATGTGATGCCTAGTCAGTCTCCAAAGGGGAGTAGGGTTTTATTTTATACATTGTTTTCTTAAAGGGATAGAGTGACTATTATTTTATTATTATTGTGGACTAATAAAACCACTGGATGCTCAAAAGGGATTGGAGAAAATTGTGCTCACATATAAGTGTATACTCTCAATGTAACATTTAATACATTTATTATATAAACAGCGATGAAAACACTGGAACTGTCAATGATAGCTTGAAGTCATAAATATATATGGGGATAAAGGACCTAGTTGTGTTCACTTGACAACCAATGGCCTTTGTATATTAACCCCCAATAGATATGACCATCACCAATAGTAAGGCTAGGTAAATATATAGGGGCTATTGCCCATTACCTGCCCCCAAAAGGTGTCCACATTAGAGCCAGTGTTCCAGGGCATGCAATCCTCCACGGTAGAAGCAGCAACAAGCAGTATAGGATGAAGGAGCACAGCAAAAAATTCCAGCAGGAAAAAGATAAGTTGAGGGCAACTCCAAGTTAAAATAAGAAGGCTTTATTAAATCAGCTCACAATGGTAAAGAGTGTGAAAGAACGGACCAACACGTTTCATCCCGTAGGACTTTATCAAGATGTGATGCATGTATGTATCTATGTATACAAAAATATCAAAGAACTCACTAAAACAAGTTTTGTGGGCCTCCATATGAATCTCAATATGACCAAAGAGATGTTCAACAAATACAATGATCTATATAAATAGAATAGAACTAGATGAAGTCAAACACTGTCTACCTTGGCCAGCAGGTAACAATGGATGGGAACCTTTTAAATAAAATCAATAGGAGAATTAAGATGGGATGGAGCGCATTTGGAAGAACAAAACAATCTTTCAAGGGAACATTCCACTGTGCCTCAAGAGGAACATTTTCGGTCAGTGTATTCTGTCTGCTCACATATGGATGTGAAACTTGGACTCTAAATGCGAAGATAATTCAGAAGCTTCAGACAACTCAAAGAATTATGGAGAGATGTATGCTTGGTAATACTTGAAGAGACAAGAAAAAGAGTGGGTTCAAAACAAAACAAAGTCATAAGAGCAAAGAAATTAAAATGTCAGTGAGCCGGACCTACTGTATTACAAGAAGAAATTAAGATCGTTGACTGAATTCCCAGGAAAAATAGAAGACCAAGAAGAAGACCAAAAAGAAGATGGATGGATGAAATCAGAAAATGTGTTGGACAACGTGGAGCGAGAGGCTTGCAACCGCCGTACCTGGAAGATCATTGGGAAGGTACTCATCCACCAGTGGATCGATAAAGGCTGAAGATAATAATGATGATGTGTGTGTTAGATGTTTTTTTTAGACTACATACCATCATGTAACATAAGATGCCTTACTGATTAGAATGGCTTAATAAATATGGCCCTATTTGTAATAGCACCTTTTGTGTACAGTATGTATCAATCAGTAAATGTGTGTACTATGTCTGTACAGTATGTGCATCAGTTTCTGTTCAGTTCAGTTTCTGCATTAGTTTAAGAGGAGAGATGTTGGCATAAGGGATAGCAGCTATAAATGTGAAGGCATCATTAACCCTTTGGTGCCAGCAGGGCCAGCAATAGGCTCTTCTGAAAAACATACTGTAGAAACAAATATTACAGTTTATAAAATGCATACAGTTATAGGCTAGTTAAGTCCTACCGAAGTAAGGCAAACAAAGCAGCCAGGATTCAAACAATGCAGTGACCATGGCTTATAAAACACTTTTTTTTGTGCAATGGGGTTAAACTCAATGCAGTATTTTGGCATTTAAATCTATACCTATTGCCCTCTGATTAGCACAACATGCTACCAGTAATCAATATATAAATAAGAAATTAATATTGTACAGTTAAAAGTCTGTAATATTAGCTTAGTTGTATGAACACTGCCTTAGAAGTGTGGGAACCTGGTTCAAGTGTCAGCTCTTCTTGCAACAATGGGAAAAACATTTTGGACCATATTCATTAAATTGTGCTAAGCCTTAAGACCGCTTACTGTACTTCTATCTAAGAAGCTTAATGTGCCATTCTAGTGAGTGGGCCATGAATTGTTTTATGGCTTACAGGCACTTAATAAATATGGTATGTCCCTTTTTCTCACTGTTGCTCAGGCAATAATATTAAATTGTATGCTGTTTGGGTTAAGGACAGCAACATTCTATGTACAGTACAGAGTACATTGTCAGCACTATATACAGTACATTATAAGACATTCTCATGACACCAGTTCCTCTTCTGAAGCAGGACATTAGAGGCTTGTAACTCAGCAGACGTGAGGACTGGTAGATTGAGCGGTCGGATGCTGATGGACCATTTTTTCACTGGATGTAACACATCTGCTTGTCTCCTCCTGGGAATCTTTCTGAAACATTCCTCAGACTCATTTTAATTAGATGGATTATCCCAATGAAAAATAAATGGAGATGCCAGGGATGGGAACCCTGCCAGCTTCTATTAAGAACTGTAGCAATGTGCAGACGCTGCAAACTTCTAAAGCCATGATGTCCTGGCACGGAGAATGAATAACATCATCTTTCATGTCAACCTCCAAGGATCAAAATCATTGCAATTTTTGTTGGTTATCGACTTAAAAATGGTATCTGAATGGCAGGGTCGGGTCTCCGCAAGTTTTCCAGGACCCAGGAGTCGGGACTATAGACCCCGTTAAGTTGATTGGGGGGTATGCACCAGTGGTGTAACTGCCATGCTACTAAACCCTGCAATGCGGGCGGCTCAAGAGCACAGGGGGGCCGTGGCAGACATCGCTGTTGGGCTTAAGTCCCGGCTGCTGCTCTCTGCATCTGCTTGCTGTGAGGTCGGGGCCTTCACTGAACCAAGGCGATTCCTCCTCCCCCTGCCTGTTTCCAAACCTTATCCCTTCCCTCGACCTCCCCAGGAAAAAAATAAAGCAAGAAAACAAGTGTGTTTCTCTAGGGGGATTATGTGTGGTGTAGGGGGGATTGTGTGTGTGTCTAGGGGGGATTATGTGTGTTTGTGTGTGTGTGTTTCTAGGGAGGATTGTGTGTGTGTGTATAGAGGTAGATTATGTCAACTTGTGTGTGTGGGGGGGGAGATTGTGTATGTGTAGGGCGGAATGTGTGTGTGTGTGTGTGTGTGTGTGTGTGTGTGTATGTGTCTAGAGGGAATTGTGTGTGTGTGTCTACGGGCGATTGTGTGTGTCTAAATGGCAGTATGTGTGTGTGTCTAGGTGGGTGTGTGTGTATGAGTGCAGGGTCGCAGACAGATTTCCCGGGGCCCAGGACTAGTTACACCCCCCCCCCCGTGATGGCAGTATTGTGAGCCCTCCCATTTCACACCTCATGAACCCCTGTATTTCCCTCCTCTACCCACGTATTTCTCTCCCCTCCACCTCACTCCCTCTTCTTCAATCAACCCTCACTCTCCCCCTGTATCAATTCCCCAACTCTCTCAATCCCCCCAATAACGCCTCGCATATATTTCTCTCCCCTGCGTTTCACTCGCCCCCATCTTCCATCAATTACCCAACTCAATTACTCCCCTCACACAATCCCCCCCACAAAATACATACCAAAAAACCCCACCCCCAAATACATTCAATCACCCCAAATACATATAAAAAACAAATGTATATAGCTTCCCCCCCAGTACATATAAAAATACACCCCCCAATACATATAAAAAATACATACTTATCTTTGGGATGGTCCCAGTGGCTACGGGGGGCCCGGCTGCCAGTCCTGTAGTTGCAGTCCAGCCCTGGCTCTCCCCCAGCTGCGGGCCTCCATCACTCTGTCCCACGCCAAGCATCCGATGTCAGTGCGCACCAGGCCTCCCTCTTATGCTGGTGCACGCCAGAAACTGGACCAAGCTTATTTCCGTCGCGCCGACATCAGAAAGGCCCCATCACGCACCAGCATCAGAAGCTCGGCGTGGGACAGTGTGAGGGAGACCTGCAGATATGGGTGATCCCGGGCCCGGGACACTTGTCCCGGCCCCCCCCCCCCCCTGTCGTCGGCCCTGCTAGTGGGAATTGTTTGTGTATGTCTAGGGGGATTGTGTGTGTGTGAATGTCTAGGGTTGTGAATGTGTGTGTGAATGTCTAGGGGGGATTGTGTGTGTGTGTGTGTGTGTGTGTGTGTGTGTGTGGGGGTGTGTGTGTGTGTGTGTGTGTGTGTGTGTGTGTGTGTGTGTGTGTGTGTGTGTGTGTGTGTGTGTGTGTGTGTGTGTGTGTGTGTGTGTGTGTGTGTGTGTGTGTGTGAATGTCTTGGAGGATTGTGTGTGTGTGTGAATGTTTAGAGGGATTGTGTGTGTGTGTGTGTGTGTGTGTGTGTTTGTGAATGTCTAGGGGGGTTGTGTGTTTGAATGTCTAGGGGGGAATTGTGTGTGTGAATGTCTAGGGAGGTTTGTGTGTTTGTGTCTAGGGGGGATTGTGTTTATGTCTTGGGGGATTGTGTGTCTAGGGGGGATTGTGTGTGTGTGTCTAGGGTGAACTGTGTGTGTCTATGGAGGATTGTGTGTGTCTATGGGGGATTGTGTGTGTGTCTAGGGGGAGTGGATGTGTGTGTGTGTGTGTGTGTGTGTGTCTAGGAGGATTGTGTGTATGTGTGTGTTTCTAGGGGGATAGTATGAGTGTTTAGGGGGAGTGTGTGTCTAGGGGGGATTGTCTGTGTGTGTCTAGGGGGGATTGTGTGTGTGTGTGTGTGTGTGTAAGGGGAGTGTGTGTGTGCCTAGGTGGATTGGATGTGTGTGTGTCTAGGGGGGATGGTGTGTGTTTAGGGGGCAGTGTGTGTGTGTCTAGTGGGGAGTGTGTGTCTAGGGGCAAGTGAGTGTGTGTTTCTAGGTGGGATTGTGTGTATGTGTTTGTTTGTGTATGGCGGGGTTGTGTGTGGGTAGGGGGATTGTATGTGTTGGATTGTATGTGTGTGTGTGTGTGTATGTGTATGTAGTTGGAAGTGTGTGTATGTATGTGTCTAGGCAGAGTGTGTGTGTGTGTGTGACTGCTTAGGGTGTATTGTTTGTGTCTAGGGGGATTGTGTGTTTGTCTAGGGGGATTGTGTGTTTCTAGGGGGGATTGTGTTTGTCTAGGGGGATGGTGTGTGTGTGTGTCTGTGTGTGTGTGTGTGTGTGTGTGTGTGTGTAGTGGGATTGTGTGTATTTAGGGGATTGTGTGTGTGTGTGTGTGTGTGTGTGTGTGTGTGTGTGTGTGTGTGTGTGTGTGTGTGTGTGTGTGTGTGTGTGTGTGTGTGTGTGTGTGTGTGTGTGTGTGTGTGTGTGAGAGAATGTCTTGGAGGATTGTGTGTGTGTGTGAATGTTTAGAGGGATTGTGTGTGTGTGTGTGTGTGTGTGTTTGTGAATGTCTAGGGGGGTTGTGTGTTTGAATGTCTAGGGGGGAATTGTGTGTGTGAATGTCTAGGGAGGTTTGTGTGTTTGTGTCTAGGGGGGATTGTGTTTATGTCTTGGGGGATTGTGTGTCTAGGGGGGATTGTGTGTGTGTGTCTAGGGTGAACTGTGTGTGTCTATGGAGGATTGTGTGTGTCTATGGGGGATTGTGTGTGTGTCTAGGGGGAGTGGATGTGTGTGTGTGTGTGTCTAGGAGGATTGTGTGTATGTGTGTGTTTCTAGGGGGATAGTATGAGTGTTTAGGGGGAGTGTGTGTCTAGGGGGGATTGTCTGTGTGTGTCTAGGGGGGATTGTGTGTGTGTGTGTGTGTGTGTGTGTAAGGGGAGTGTGTGTGTGCCTAGGTGGATTGGATGTGTGTGTGTGTCTAGGGGGGATGGTGTGTGTTTAGGGGGCAGTGTGTGTGTGTCTAGTGGGGAGTGTGTGTCTAGGGGCAAGTGTGTGTGTGTTTCTAGGTGGGATTGTGTGTATGTGTTTGTTTGTGTATGGCGGGGTTGTGTGTGGGTAGGGGGATTGTATGTGTTGGATTGTATGTGTGTGTGTGTGTGTATGTGTATGTAGTTGGGAGTGTGTGTATGTATGTGTCTAGGCAGAGTGTGTGTGTGTGTGACTGCTTAGGGTGTATTGTTTGTGTCTAGGGGGATTGTGTGTTTGTCTAGGGGGATTGTGTGTTTCTAGGGGGGATTGTGTTTGTCTAGGGGGATGGTGTGTGTGTGTGTCTGTGTGTGTGTGTGTGTGTGTAGTGGGATTGTGTGTATTTAGGGGATTGTGTGTGTGTGTGTGTGTGAGTGTGTGTGTGTGTGTGTGTGTGTGTGTGTGTGTGTGTGTGTGTGTGTGTGTGTGTGTGTGTGTGTGTGTGTGTGTGTGTGTGTGTGTGTGTGTGTGTGTGTGTGTGTGTGTGTGTGTGTGTAGGGGGGGTTGTGTGTGTGTGTGTAGGGCGGGATTGTGTTTAGGTAGGGGGATTGTGTGTGTGTGTGTGTGTGTGTGTGTGTATATGGGGGGTTGTGTGTGTTTGTGTAGGGTGGGATTGTGCCTGTGTCTGTGTAGGGGGGATTGTGTGTGTGTGTGTGTGTAGGTGGGGATTGTGTGTGTATAGGTTGAATTGTGTATGTGTGTGTAGGTGGGACTGTGTGTGTTGGTGTGTGTGTGTG
The DNA here is from genome assembly GCF_040206685.1 of Ascaphus truei. Taxonomy (NCBI): domain Eukaryota; kingdom Metazoa; phylum Chordata; class Amphibia; order Anura; family Ascaphidae; genus Ascaphus; species Ascaphus truei. Next base: position 187,787,032 of record NC_134487.1, read on the forward strand.
TGTGTGTGTGTGTGTGTGTGTGTGTGTGTGTGTGTGTGTGTGTGTGTGTGTGTGTGTGTGTGTGTGTGTGTGTGTGTGTGTGTGTGTGTGTGTGTGTGTGTGTGTGTGTGTGTAGGTGGGATTTTGTGTGTAGGGGGGATTGTGTGTAGGTGTCGGTGTTGCGGGGAGGGGTGAAGAGTGTTGAGGGAGATTGATTGAGGAGTGGGGATGAGTGTCTAGGTGGGATTGATTGTGTGTGTGAATGTCTAGGGTGGATTTGTGTGTGCGTGTGTGTGTAGGGGGGATTGTGTGAGTATGTGTCTAGGGCGGAGTGTGTGTGTGACTAGAGGGTATTGTATGTGTGTGTGTTTGTGAAAGGAGGGATTGTCTGTGTCGGGGGGATTATCTATGTGTGTAGGGGGGATTGTGTGTTGATGGGGATTGTGCGTGTAGGTGGAATTGTGTGTGTGTAGGTGGGAATGTGTGAAGGTGGGATTGTGTGTGTGTGTGTGTGTGTAGGTGGGAATGTGTTTAGGTGGGATTGTGTGTGATTGTGTCGGTGGGGGGTGAAGAGTGTTGGGGTGGGATTGCGGAGTGGGGCTGGAATGGGGCACTGGGAATGAGTGAGTGAGGGGAGTGAGAGAGATGAAGAGTAAGAGGGTGATAGAGCAGGGCAGTGTGAGGATGAGGGGGGCAAAGTGTGGGAATTAGGTGGGGAAAGTGTGAGAATGGGGGGGGGGAATGTAAGGATTGGGGGGGAAGTGTGAGGATGTGAGGGGGGAGTTTGAGGATGGGAGGGGGGACTTTGAGGATGTGAGGGGGGACTGTGAGGGGTGAGCGCAAGGTGTGTCAGAGAGGGGTAGTCACAAGGCTGTCCATATGGGGATCCCAGTGAAAACTAAATTCGTTTTTATGTTTTGGGGCCCCACAAAATGTAGTTAAGTATGTGCTGAAGAGGGTGGAGGGGAGGTTTGAAAAGGAAGCACAACTGGTGTCTTGGGGCCCTGACTCGGGGGTGTTAGGTCCGGGGGCCCTAATAGGTGACTTGGGGATTTGGGTTCTACCTGGCGACGAGATAGAGCCCTGCCCAGGTGGTGAATAGGAAAAATTGGGCCCAACTTTCAGGTTTCGGGGGCCCTGTTTATTGGAAAACTAGTGGAGACATAAGTTAACCAAAGATAACACAAGAACCCCAATTACTGCACTCAAAGTATAGTATAAATACCGTAGTGGTAGGGGTATACAATAACCCACTGGAGGAGTAGTGTATTCCTCATAGAAAATTGGAAAACTAATAATGTTTATCACTGAGACTCTATTAAAGTCTGTGAAAAGTTGATTCTAAAAAATCAGAACCTCTCAGTGAGAGTTTGCAAATGTGTCATCACTGTGTTTAAACTGCGGTGAATCTGTCTTCCCCATGCTAGAGAACATTTTAATCCAATTCACTTGAATAAAATTGAATTCTTCTACCGCTCCTTGGACGGTGATTTAATTTTTTTGCGGTCCAAAACCCGCACATTTCACTGATTTTGTTTCTTGCAGGTTGACACCTCTGAAAGTAGTGGTACTGTACTTGAATATGTACCATTTTAAGCCAAGGGACAAACTCTGAGATGAATTGAATCACATGGCTGTCAGAGGGACCAGCAACACAGGTATATATAATAAATATATTCATGGCAACAGGAAAGTATTACCATCAGAATGAAGGAGGTTGTAATTACACATTGTTGGTCACAATAAAACTTTTCATATGCTGTGGAACCGTTTTCTACTAAGAGAATATTTTAGCCTCATCCAACCAGGCTCTAGCCTGTTTATTTTAGCAGTGTATAGTATTAGACTGCAGTAGTACAGTACAAATAAACTACACAATATCACTATTAGACTATGAATGTGTTAGGAGCTCCACTTTGAGTTGAGATCTGGTACTTCTTTACTCTAATTAATACAATATGTACCAGCTTGTATGTTTCCAGGTCATAAAATTAGCAAAAGTGCTGTACTAAATTTTATATATGCTTCAGCATATTTGAGAATCTCACTGGAAAATAACTTATTACAATACCACGTTGTTAAGTGACCGATAAAAATAAATGATCATGTTCTCTGATGGAATTAAATGAATCAACTATCTTGCCATCAGACATAGATTTTGTAAATAAATAGATTAATATCACCACCTTGTGGTTATTCTTAGTATTGCCCTTAAATCATAAATTATACAGCAGGGTGTACGGTATAAAGGTGTATCAGACCATCTGCTTCTGCTAATTTGAAGATACTGTAGTTGCTCAAGCAGTTACTTTTTTTATTTGACTCACTTTTCAGATAAGATAACAAAAATATATGATGTATATGTTAAACATTTTTGGTAATATGGCCACGCTGTTATTTTTTTTTTCTAATGGGTTTTGTAATTTTTTTCTGGTGTATAGTGATGTAAACCTCAGGTAGGACAATGGGGCACATTTTTCTGTAGCAAGCTTCAAGAAAATTACATACTCTAATTGAATTTGCTACATGCAATATTTTGTGTTGAGTATTATTTTATATTTTTATGAAAATAATCACAGATGAAAATTCAGTAAAAATGACATTTCTTCCTCAAAAAGCTAGAAGGTATTGTACTACTGTATGTTTTATTTATAAAATACGTTACCACGAAGTAATACATTGAGAGTTACCTCTCGTTTTCAAGTATGTCCTGGGCAGGGAGTTATGATGACAAATAATACATGGTTACAAATACAAATACATCGTTACATTAAGTAAACAGGGTTATACATTATATACAATATATTGCATGCACAGTTAAAGATCATGCATGTTATAGACATATGTAACAGTTACAGACCAGGTTAAAATGTGAGACAACTTTATTTTTTAAAGAACCTAGACTGGTGGTGGATGTGAGAGTCTCTGGTAGATTGTTCCAGTTTTGGGGTGCACGGTAGGAGAAGGAGGAGCGTCCGGAAACTTTGTTGAGCCTTGGGACCATGAACAGTCTTTAGGAGTCTGATCTCAGTACATGCAGGGTGATGCAATGATATACATGAAGAATGATGTAATGAGATTTATGTAGAAGTTATAGTTATATGCCTAGTAAATACTGTTCCTATCCAACTGTGTGTATTTACTGTGTATGTTGATTCTGGTGAGGGAACACTCCCACCACGTTGGGATCCCTCATCAGTGGAGGCGCTGCACCGTGTATAAGTATATCCCAGTGGTAAAGGTTCAGGCCTCTTGTTAGCCTCACAGGTGACAGCAGCATGCGTAGTTGCAGTACCCAGGGGTACAAGGACTACATAGGATATGACCCGACAACTGTACTATTACAGCGCATGTAGCACTGTGAAAATGAATCATGATTGCTGTGAATTACATTTCAAATTGGATCCAGCTGAGGGATCCCACATTGGAGGGTATTTAAACCCACACCAGAGCATACAGCCAAACGAACGAGCCTGAGGAAGCCAAGTTTGGGTGAAACGCGTTGCTCTAATTACATGGACCATTTTGAGCCTGAGCGGCAACCGTAGAAGTCTGCTGTTATCCAACGCACTGACGGAGCACTCTATCAAACCGCCGGACGCGGCGGAGGGGGGGGACTGCGCTGCGTGGGAAGAGCTGACCTCACAGTGACGGCTGGGGCTTACTAATATGTAAGTGTATGTATTGCTTTATTAAATCTATGCCTTTTTATACTATAACTCCTGATATCCATTTCATGAGACTGGGACCTTCCATCTCTGACGCAAGGGCTGATGAACTCATGCTGGTTGCTGAAATCCATTAAGGAGAACTAAAAGAACTGCAAAGATACCATTTGAATTTTTTTCTCACACATGGCCGTGTGAGTAGTGATTATATTACATCTTACTACATCTCACTGTGATTACACCATCATTTGATTGATTGCCAACTGTGCATCCACCAATGTACAGGTTGTGTAGCTAACCGATTGACTCGGCATCAGTCGGAGTATTTTTCAGTGTCCATAATATTGCGCACACCTTGCATTTTGTTTCAAACCTAGAACGGCCATCAACGTCACCAGCACCGCAAAGTTATACGGTCTTTGCACCATCTGTGCATACCCCATCAACTCCTTCCTAGGGCATTGAAGATGCTTCTGAAGTGGAGCAGGATTAATTTCTGTATTCACAGACATCCTTGGACATGTGTGCTGCGGTCAATGTGGATGACGCTGTATTCAAAATGATGGCCTGCAGTGAGCCACCGGCAAAGCAGAAGAAAGTTGTTAGCGATTTCAACAAGGACATGATTGCCATGGAGGCGCAGAAGATTAAAATGATGGCCAATGTGTTCAATGGCCCGTCAGATTCAAACATGGATTTTCTTAAAAGCCTCTTACTTTTTCTACAGAACCTGACGCCTGCCAGAAATGTGAGACTCAGACGGGAATTGCAAGCCAGGGTCTTGAGGGCAGTTGAAGAAGAGGAGTCGTTTTTCCCCCCTGCTGTTTGAGTGCTTTTTAAGCACAGCAAGTTAAAATTTGTTTCATGTTTTGTGACAGAAAAGTTCAAAGTTTGCATTACTATTTTTAACGTGTTAATAAATTATTTTATCAATCCAAAAAATAGTACCAGCACTCTCTGTCTCACAGCTACAGATATAAGCGAATACCAGTGTAGGGCAAATGAATAATTTAATGACACTAATAATAAACTGAAAATATAGCAACAATAGCCAATACGCCAATGCAAGAATAAATATCACCATAGAGGAAATGAAAATATAGGGGGTAGAGGGGAAAGAAGGAGAAGAACTTGACAAGGCACCAGGAAGAGGGTTTGCTTATACTTGTTCACTGATTGATATCTGATATCTGCATATGTTCTGTGTCTTTCACAATATTCTTGTATCTACATTCAGTGGTTGATATTTGATATCTGCTTATGTGATTTGCCCTCTTTAGACTTTAGATTTATATCATTAGCTGAGTGTGGGATCATTTGACAGTGGGGAGGGAAGGCTTAGGGAAGTACCACTGGGACCCTTTGGGACCAGGGGGAATGGGCCAGATGAAGAGGTCACCCCTCGAAACGTCGCCCCCCTAGTTTGCTTTCCTTTTTCCATGTTTGTGATTTTTTGCTTTTCTTTTGTGTTTTTTTCCCCTTCTCCTTCTTTCCCCTCTACCCCCTATATTTTCATTTCCTCTATGGTGATATTTATTCTTCCATTGGCGTATTGGCTATTGTTGCTATATTTTCAGTTTATTATTAGTGTCATTAAATTATTCATTTGCCCTACACTGGTATTCGCTTATATCTGTAGCTGTGAGACAGAGAGTGCTGGTACTATTTTTTGGATTGTTAGTACTTCTGAAGGGTATTAGGGTCCCTTCCTGTTCCGTGCACCCTGCAACCTTGCTGAGTCATTGTGTCAGAGTGCTGTCTATCACCCCCCCTTTTCTTCAATAAATTATTTTATATTTCGCCATATGTGTATGTGAAATTTCCTTTCTAATCAAAAGGTGTTCAGTACTGCTGCGGCACAGTTTATTCGAGCATTTGCCCGTTCTGTGCCGCAGCAGTAGCCTGGCGCGCGCCCGAGTGTGACGGGCGCACGCCGAAGCAGCGGAAGAGCGCCCTCCGATCGGGGCGCTCTCCCTACCGCTGCCGGGTCCGCCGGGTCCCCCGGAACCCCCTGCCGCTGTCCCGCGATCGCGGGACACCAGGGCTCCCTCGGGGAGCCCCTGGACACGCGTGCAGGGGGCGCACGCTCCCGATGACGCGTGACCGCGCGTCTATGACGCGCGGCACGCCGAGGGGCGGCCACTAGCAAGCCGGGAGATTTCCCGGCTTGCGGTACCGACCACACTTCAATAAAGTGTGTCGGTAGTGTATGTCTAAATTGCAATCAAAAGGTTAATATGAAAATTATATCTAATCAATAAAAATTAATTTAAACAATGTTGTGCCGAGCATGCGCATTTTAAGTTACACTTCTTTGTCTTTTTTCACTATTTTGTCACTCAAATTGTATTTGTGATTTTGTAGTTTATAATTAAATATAAAAACACAAATTTCAGTGATAAAACGCAAATAAATATTTGCAATGCTATATTTATAGTAACTATTAATTCTATCAGTGTGTGCATCTGTCAATCACACAGTGTGTGTGTCAGTCAGTGTGTGCGTGTATCTGTCAGTGTGTCAGTCGGTCAATCACGCCGTGTGTGTCAGTCAGTGTGTGCGTCAATCAGTCAATCACACAGTATGTGTGTGTCAGTGTGTGTGTCAGTCTGTCATTCAGTGTGTGCGTGTGTGTCAGTCAGTCAGTGTGTGTCAGGCAGCCAGTGCCAGCAGTGACGTCACTTCCGTTATGGAATTTGTTTTCAACGCAAGTGATTTTCCTTTCAAAACTCTCTAGGTGCAGCAAAGAAGTTTCACTTCACAAAAAAAAGAAAGAGAGAATCCTACCCTTTTATTAAATCTTTGCAATCTGTACTAAAACAACTATATTTGTACTGTTCAAACAATCACATTTGCCATGCACAGATTCAATGTACATATAACCTACCTAATTTATTAACTTAAATTAAACTAATCTTTTAATTAATTAATTTAATTAATTAATTAATCTTAACATTAAATTCTTACAGGTTGTGTATG